>NC_133648.1:250786812-251065524 GCF_009905375.1 Apium graveolens | reverse complement strand
ACCCATTTTCAATGCAGTTGATGTAGCTTTCATCTTGAGAGAGAAGATGTAAATGCATCTTCACTTTCAAGTGATGATAGTTATCTCTTTCCAGGATTGGAATCTTTACACCAATATCCTTCTTACTCATGATGTTAGCAGAATAGATCTTTAAACTCTTTATATGTAAGAGTTGGCTCTGATACCAATTGTTATTCCCAGTGGACTAATAATGAGATTTACAGAAGGGGGTTGAATGTAAATCTCAAAACTTTTTCAAGTTTTGAGCAGTTTCTAAGGCTAAGTGTTTTAATGAACAAATGTGTGTGAATTGCTTGAAGCTAATACAGACAGATATATATTCAAACACAAATGTAAAGAACACAAAGAACTTAAAAACTTTTCTGGTGGATTTGTTGTTCCACCAGAGATGTGTTATTTCAGAAAATCTGTGATTCAAAGAATTAAATCACAGCTGCGTCCTAGTACAAACTAGATGATTTTCTCTCTGGATTTTTTCTAAACAGCTCTGGAAAATTCACCACCTCATTATTAGCTGCTACTTGGTTTATATATATCACCAAGTTTACAAGTGAAGACAAAACTGTAAAATATAATTAAAAGATTCTTCACATGTTTCTTCTTCATTTCTCTATCCAATGTAATTTAGGTTTAGCTATGAATCTTTGAATACTTCCTAGTTTGCACCAGAATGGAAATGCTGCATTTTCTGATTCCTCCTAGAGGCTGCCACATTCCAGTTTGTCTCTGTCAACCCATGTGCCTCTGTCAGCTTATGAATTGTCACTATCAACTGTTATTGAACTAAGCATCCGTTGAAGCTTTCATCCATTGATGACTTTATCCGTTGAAGCTTTATCCGTTGAAGCTTTATCCGTTGATGCATTAGCAGTTGAAGCTTTATCCGTTGAAGAACTCATCCATTGATGGATGTTATCCGTTGAAGCTTTAGAGACATCCATTGAAGCTTTGTTTCTCATCCGTTGCAGGCCTTTAATATCAGTTGATACTACTTCACTTATACAAAATTACAAGGCATGAAATATTTACAATTAGCCCTCCTATTTGTATATCCACTAGTAGTCAACATGACTAATAATTTCCCACAACATCTAAGAATTAAAACTTAAATACAGAGAATGAATGTGCTACAATACTAAACTTATTTCTAAGTAAAGCTACTCCTTCAACGGATAGCCAAAATGGTCTTATCCGTTGAGGCTACAAACACTAGATTTCTACTTAAGTGTTTTGTTTAACTTATCATCAACCTAATACACATATTCCTAACAAATATCATAGAATCTTAGTTCTTCTTTATTATCAGAATAAAAGAAAGAATTACTCTATTATTTTGATCACGTTCAATATACACAAAGCATACAAGCATTATTCAATAGTAAAGATATATTATTTCTAAATAATACTTCAGCCTTTCCAGTGGTTGGTCTAACACCACTTAGACTGTGAACCTTTATTATATTATATAAGGAGCTTGACAATCTAATCTTCTGCTATCCCATTTGATACTAGATTGTCTATAATATATAATATGTAGACAAAGTGAAAACATGCATTCAAGATTCTCAAATGATTATTATAATAGTATATACTTCAAACGAATAGTTCAATATAAACCCTAACAACATAGTCCTTCCAGCTCATTATGCCCCTAAAGATCCCTCAAAATACATATAGCCTGAAAAGGAAAATGTTTCTCTAGACAGTGGCTTGTAACTAATACTGATAGAGTCACTTGACAATGTTATGTACAACAATATTTTCAATTGTGACACAGCCAAACAGATTAGGGAAAAGACTGAAATTCTATATGAGGGTGCAGAGGAAGTAAGATCAAATCAAAGGAGAATACTAGTGTCTCGGTATGAGGGTTTCATGGCCAAGTTTAAAGATGGAATTACTGAAGTTTTTGAAAGATTCAACAAATTGATAAATGACTTGCAACTTCATGATAAATATTATGAAGCTGAGGAGGTTAACCTGAAGTTCTTGCTAACTCTTCCTGACCACCTTGAATAGAAAATATCAGCTATTAGAGAAGGAATAGACTTGAGCAGAATAACACTGGAAGTTTTGTATGGGATCTTGAAAACATATGAACTTGAGATGTTACAAAGAAATTCATTGAAGGCAATTTAAGGATATATGGTTGATGGATCAAGTGCCCTAATGGTCAATGACAGTGAAGGAAGTTAAGATGAACAAGATGCTCAAATTCCAGTCATTCATGTTGTGGAGCAAAAGAACAAGGGACCTCAGAAATAAGTTATTTTGGAGCTAGAGGAAGATGAATACTACACCCTTGATAAGCTAGATGAGATATATCAATCAATGGCTTACATGGCTAGAAAATTCTCTAACATCAGGGTTAAAAAGCCAAGGTTTTTCAAGAACAAGGGACAGTCCTCAAATAGCAATAACTAGAAACCCAAAACTCAGTTTAACCTAGCTAGCAAAGGTGGCTAAAGAACTGGATTTGTTGACAGATCAAAAATACGGTGCTTAATTGTGATGAGTTGGGCCACTTTGCAACTAAGTGCAGGAAGCCAAAGAAAGTGAAGAAGGATAAAGCCTATCTAAAATTAGAAATAAAGTATGAAGCTCTCTTGAAGAAACAACAGGGAAAGGCTTTCATAGCTGAACGCAAGAGTTGGGATGACACTGATGAAGATGATAAAAATGAAGAATATGTAAATTATGCACTTATGGCTCTTGAGCAAGGAGAATCATCATCATCAAAATCAGAGGTACCAACTCTAACTACCATTGATTTAAATACAAGCCAATATAAATAAACTTTTAAAAAGATGAGTGTAGAGATGTTTCATATCCACACAAGTATGGTGGCAGCTACTGAGGAAGTTATTAGACTGTCAAACACAAATGAAAAGATTGAGACTGAAAATCAAGAATTAGAGTTACAGCTTGTTGAGCTTGAAACTGTCAAGCAAGAAAATGAATATTTCAAAAACAAGCTCAAGTGTGCAAGTGAAATAGAAGTTGTGTTGAGGGAAAAATTGGAGAAGAATGAAGTGAAACTGAAGTCTTTCAGAAATGCATCTCAGTTGGTTGGACAATACCATGAGAAGAACAAACCATGTGCTAATATAGCTATTGATTTGGACTATGATGCCTTAAATAGTAACAAGAAAAATGAAGGTGACAAAGGTAAGGAAATTATAAATCAGGATGTCCCAGTTATGCTGAGAAAAGTTGATGCACCTTTGTCCAAGGTGTTAGTCCCTTAACAATATGACAAGAATTACAGAAGGGGGGTTGAATGGAATTCTTGAAACTTTTTCTTGAAATAAAATTGTTCTAACTTGAATATATATAAGTGTGAATTGATTAGCACAATGCGGAATAGTTACTTAAATGAATCAAAACACACATAATTAAAAACAAGAGTCTTTAAAAACTTTCTAGTGGATTTGAATGATTCCACCAGAGATATATAATATATATCGAGAGAACCCTGTGTGTAAAATGCTCACAGCTGCTTACAATATTGAACAACTAAGAATGCAGAGAAATGCTAAGAATTCTTCTTATAAATGTTTCTCTGCTTCTGTTTCAGATATTTTCTTAGTTACTACTTCTTGGTTTATATATCACCAAAATTACAAAGTAATGAGATAGGATAATAAAACAAAAACTATCTAGTCTATAACAATGCTACTTCATTACTCTATTCCAGCATCTTTGAATATCTTCATAATAGCATGGAAATGGCAATGCTTCTTTGTTCTCGAAAACCCAGTTGAATAGGTTACCACATTCCATTTGCATCCACTTGACGCATGTGACTATGTTGTCACTATCAACAGATATTTGAATTCTTTATCCGTCGGGTTCATGATCATCCGTTGAGTTATTGATCATCCGTCGGGTTGTTGATCATCCGTCGAATTCATTGTTGTTTATCCGTCGGGTAGCAATCAGGCACTTGACTTCATTTCACTTATGCAGAGTTATAAGACATCATCTATGTACAATTGATCAACCTATTCTGCATATCTAACTAAAGTCAACATGACTTAAGTACTACTACAGATTCTAAACAATGTGAATGCAGAAATGTGCTACAGACTTATTGTTACATAAGCTACTCACTCGATGGATAATAAGTCATCATCCGTCGGGACTATAATGAGTCAT
Organism: Apium graveolens; assembly: GCF_009905375.1. Lineage (NCBI taxonomy): Eukaryota > Viridiplantae > Streptophyta > Magnoliopsida > Apiales > Apiaceae > Apium > Apium graveolens. The sequence continues at coordinate 251,061,345 of NC_133648.1, read as the reverse complement.
CCGTCGGGACTATAAACCTTATCCGTCGAGTGATACATAATTTTACTAAGTAAAATCTACCAAGGTGTTTTGTTCATGAAATTATCAAGTACACAACATATATACAACAATCTCCCCCAATTTATGTCTACTGGAATTGTAGCCATAAATTAAGAGATACTTAATGAAAACAAAACACCCTAAAAATACAACTTTAAAAAAAAGTAGATATTACTGAAAAGTGCTTCAAATAACAAAATGTACAAAGTTTTGCTCAAAGTCATTTTCAAGATGCTCCTCTAGCCTGAGCAGATTTATCTAGTTCCTTGAAGGTCTGGATCTCTTTCCAAGCTTTTTGTTGTTTTCCTCAATCTGATTTTGGAGCTGCCTGTGGAATTCCAGTTCATCAGATTCTGAGAGATTTAGCTTTCCTTGCATTTCCAAAAGAGTCTCATTGCTAGAGATGCTCAATTGGTCTTCTAATCTGAAAAATCTTCTCACTCCTTTGTCATCCATGAACTCCATCAGCCAGTAGGGCCTTAGATGCACTCTTCTCCCTGTGTAAGGAATGATTAGAGTCTTTGGGAGTGCATCTTTAGCTCTAACATTCCTTAGCTCTTCAATCTTCTTCAGTACCAATCTTCTTGCAGTAATATTGAACCCAAAGTTCTTCTTGAAGGATGAATAAACTTAATCAGTACAGCTTGGCTTTCTTAAAGGATCCTTTGAAGTGGCCACTGAATCTCCTTTCCTCCTTTGTACTTGAACACTAACCTTTCAGGTAGGTTTCTGTATGCATCAATTCCTCTCACTTCATCTAGTTCATCTAGATAGAGGTTTAAATCAGAAAATTCTTTGATGTCACACAAGTACATGTAATCTCCCTTACTGACTTTAGATTGAGCTTTGACTAGAGATTTGGATTTGAGAGGTGACAGCTTCACTTTCTTGACTGCTCTTGACTTTGTTCTCTTTGGCTTGTTAAGGATTGGCAAATAGAAGTCAGGAATTGGTATGTTCTCCCATTCTACTGGTTCATCCTTAGGCACTATAGGTTCACCATGGATGTTCCTGTAAGGATCCACCACTTTGATATCTTCAAATACCACAGAGGGTTTTGATGTTTGAGTTGTAGCTGGAGTGGATTCCTTGGGAAACTGATTCTCCAATTCCTTATCAACAATGTCCAGTTTCCCAATTCCTTGATTCTTGGAGATTTCTTCTGTTGTTCAACTTGCTTCTTTGATTCAATAACTTCAGATGGCTGAGAAGGAATTTGTTGTGATGAATTTACAGCATGTAGCTTGGCCAAGATAGCAATTTGCTCTTTCTTTTGTTTAGTCTTTTTAGCATCTAGAGCAGCTTGCTTCTTTTCCTGCTTCAATCTAGCTTTTTCTTCTCTCTTTGCTTGGGCAAATTGAGGATATCCAGCCATCACACAAATTTCTTTCCCGTTCTTGAAAATTTTAGCAATTCTCCTTTTAGAAGTTGAATCAGCTGGATTTTCATAGAAAGAAACTGACCTTGATAGAAGCTTATTTTCATCAGGCTTAGGTGTCTCATACACAGTATCCAAAGGGTTCTTCAATGATGATTTTGAGTAGTTCACCCTTGGTTTCAGAATTGTTTCAGCCTTTGGAGATTTGATGCAGGAAGGTTGTCCCCTTTCCAGATAGTTCATGCTCATCTCATTCACACTAATTTGCTTGACTTGAGAGTGATGGATGGCTGACTTAACTGGCTCCTTGACAAGTTCAAACTTCTTTTGTATTTCCTCATCAATCTTCTCCCAGTTGACTAAACTCAACTTCTCCTTATCAGTTGCTCTTATGTTGGTTGCTGCTGCATTGATCAGATCAATATTGTCTGTAACTGGTGGCTTTGAGATAGTAATTGAAGGCACAATTACTTTGCTGATTTGAATTTGAAGCCTCTCCCCCTCACTTAGTCCTTTCTCCCCCTTTTTGTTATCATCAATTTGAGTAGAGGAGGAGGTTTGAGCAGCCACCAATTTTTGAAGTAAATCTGTCTGTTGAGCTTGATGAAGATGAATGACTGTTAAAGATGCTTCCATAGCTGACATTCTTGTGTCCAGGACATCTATCTTGGTTGAAAGATCAGAATTTTTCCTTAATTGCCTCTTGATGTCAAGCATTGTAGCTTCTGGAAGTTTAGAATCTATCTTGTCTGAAATGGCCTTCTTCATCTCCTCAATATCACCCTTCATGGTGTTTACATCTCTAGCATGTTGGAAGCCTTGGATTTGTTGAAGTTGCAGGGAGGCTAGATGTGCCTGAAGGAGCTTCTTAGTGCTGCCATTAGTAGTGGTTTGAAGAGCAGTGTTTGTCTGATTGATTAGCTGGATCAGGGTTGTCTTGAAGTAGTGCTCATCACAGTGCTTTGAAAATGCCCATGATGGCATACCTGAACTTGAACTTGAGCCTACTTCTCCCCCTATGTCCATTGCCTCATCTTCGCTATCCCCACTCCCGTCACCAAAGTAATCAGCTGAACCACCAGTCTCATAGTCCACATCACCAGCTGTAGAAGGCAAAGCTGTGATGGCATCCTTAGCTCTCATCATAGACTGTGTGGTATGCACCAAATTCAGCATCCTTTATGTATTGTCATTGCCATGTTCAGCCAGAAGTTGATAAGCTGGAACAGGGTGAGTAAATGCCTCAGCATCAAGGGAGGTGGAATCTATAACAGCTTTAGGATGCTGAGATAGTCCCTCCATGTCTGCATCCTGGACATTCATTGACTCACTAGCAATGACATCCATCCTTATAGCTCCAGTACCTGCATTTCTCTCATTTTCTCTCTTTTGTTGCATCAGGGTCTCACCCTGGCTCCCCACCCTCACACCCTCACCTTCACCTACTAAGGTGGGACTCCTCTCACTTTCTTTTGCTAATCCTGAAGAAATGGATTGCATAGTTTCACTCATTTCCTCTCATTTTTCCTGGGAGCAACCAAGACTCTCACTCAAAACACTCTTCTCTCTCAATCCTAAGAGTGACTGTACAACCACTAAATCTTCTGCACTTGAAATAAATGAAGTTTGAGGCTGTGCAGAGATACTCGATGGATGAGTGATATCCATCGAGTGAGTGGTTTTGCTATCTGACGGATAACTACTGTTAAGCTTATCCGTCGGGATACAATCACTACTCGACGGATGAGCAATATATATCGAGAGAGTAGAAATGAATGAACTGGGAAAAGAAGCTATTATTGACTCTGTGTTAATTGAAGATATTTTGGGTACAGATGGTACAACAGTTCCTGAAAGAATTGGCAAGTGAGCCAACAAGTCATCTAAAAGATGATGCTCACTTGCACTAGATTTTGGCTTCCCCAATAGAGTTAAAGAAGGGGAATCAGGAATTGATGTGTTTATCATATCCACATCCAGAGAATTTGTTGGTGAGTTTGGTGTTTGAGGTGCTTCTATGACTAGAGATTTTGGCTATGACTCCACATTTGTTGGAGCCACATCAAACTGAATTTGTGAAGGTGCAGTGACTATGTCCTTAGCACCAGTTTGCACAGTGTGTGTACCCTGTGCATCCCCAAGGGTTTTAGATTTCTTCTTTCTGGCATAAGTTTGGGGTGAGCTTGTGTCCCTAACCCTCTTGGCATGTACTCTTGGTTGAGAGCTTTGTTCAATAACTACATCCTTTTGGGAGGATGCAGCTAGAAATGAGCTTTTATCCTTTTTAAGCACTGCAGTTTGTTGGAAAACTGCAGTGTCGCTAGGCTGGGATCCACTCAACTCTCCAACCTTATTCTTGGGGTTTCTTTTATGTTCACCCCTTCCCTCACCCATCTTGCCCTCCTTCACACTCCCCTCTTTGGTTTTAGGGGATTTTTCAACTGGCATCTTTTGGGAGATACCAGAGGGGGCTTTCTTTGATTTGGGTTTGATAATTTTTGCAGTTTTGGTAGCTTGGGTAGGCAACTATTTGGTCAATGACACAGTTTCCATAGCCACACTAGAACTCAAAGAAATTAGTGAGGTTGGAATAGTGGTAGGGATAGATGAACTTACCTCACTTACCTGAGGTGTTTGCATTACAGGAAAATAGAACAATGGCACATCCTAGTGATGATTGGCCCTGTTCAAGTCTGTAATGAGTCTTCTCTCTTGAACCCAACAATCTAGTTTGTTTTTAGGGTTCTCAAGCACAATCTCTTCACAGAGGTGGTTAGCTAACATCATAAAGAATCTAGCATAATACACATTTTTACCTCTTTTATTTAACTCTCCTAATTTAAAACCTAACTCTAACAAGACAAGGTCACTGAAATTATAGAATTTATTTGTAACTAGCATGTTAAGCATTGAGATATTGACTGAATCAAAATTACTGACTTTACCTGAAAAGACCTTTATCACAACATCACACATAAAACTCCATTTTTTCCTAAGACCCATTCTTGTAATGTCACTTAACTTAGAAGTAGAAAGAGCATAGTTCATGGAATTAAGCATATTGATTATATCAGTGTCAGTGTGTGGTGAGGTCACAGTATTATCAGGAATCTTGAAACATGTTTTTATAACATCACTATTGATACAGAACTCTTTACCTTTAATGGTGAGTGTGATTGTCTTATCTGTTGAGTTGTAGGTAGCAGTGGTCCACATCTCTTCAACAACTTCATAGAAGATTGTGGGTGATTCCAGCATGGCATAGCTGAGCTTGTAATTCTTCACAAAGTCCATCATCTTGTGATAGTCACCAGATTGCTGAATACCCTTGTTCACCGGTGCAGTGAAATTGTTCTTCTCATAAATGAACCCAGTTTGAGACATAATCTTTACAACAGGTGCCATTGTTAGAGAATAAGAGCTTGAAGAGAAAGAGAGTAAGTGCTTTGAGAGGGAATGAAATTTGAGCAGTTGAATTGAGAATGATAAAAGAAAAGCGATTGAAATGAAATAAGCTTTTATACTATCTCAAAAATAACTGTTAAAAATAATAAAGTAAAATAAAATAACCAATAGAAATTGCCTAAAATAGCCGTTTAAAAATAAACTGTAAAAATTCCACCCATTATCCGTCGTGTTATGCTTACAAACTGTAAGTATACTCGATGGATAATGTTCAGGAAATTAACGGCTAAGATTAAGACAATTCAACGGATGAGGATAAATGGTTATCCGTCGAGTCATAAAATATTCCAGAAAAATAATTGATTTTTATTAGCAAATAGTATTCCGACGGATGATCAAACTCGATGGATAAAGATCATCCGTCGAGATGTAAATTTTGACTTAGCCAAAATATCATCCAAGACTGAAAAAATCAATTAAATTTCTGGCTGCATTTCAACTTGCAAATTAACTCATATAGATTTAGGAATAATTAAGCATACCTAACTCACTTACCAACCTTGAAAAGGTGGATTCATCCAGTGGCTTGGTAAAGATATCGGCAAGCTGCTTCTCACTTGGAACAAAATGTAGTTCTACAGTACCATTCATTCCATGTTCCCTTATGAAGTGGTACTTGATGTCTATATGCTTTGTCCTTGAATGTTGTACTGGATTTTCTGTGATGGCAATTGCACTTGTGTTATCACAGAAAATAGGAATCCTCTCAACTTGCAAACCATAGTCTAGCAATTGATTTTTCATCCATAAAATCTGTGCACAGCAACTTCCAGCAGCAATATATTCAACTTCAGCTGTAGAAGTAGAAACTGAATTTTGTTTTTTACTGAACCAGGACACAAGCTTGTTTCCCAGAAATTGACAGGTTCCTATTGTACTTTTTCTATCAATTCTACAACCTGCATAATCTGCATCTGAATAACCAGTTAGATCAAAACCAGAATCTCTAGGGTACCAAATGCCAAGTTTTGGTGTTCCCTTGAGATATCTGAAAATTCTCTTAATAGCTATCAAGTGAGATTCTCTAGGATCAGCCTGAAATCTAACACATAAACATGTAGCAAACATTATATCTGGCCTACTAGATGTTAAGTACAGAAGTGAGCCAACCATGCCCCTATAACTTGAAATATCCACAGACTTTTCAGTAGTGTTTAATTCAAGCTTAGTTGCAGTAGCCATGGGAGTTTTTGCAGATGTGCAATCCACTAGATCAAACTTCTTTAAAAGATCAAAAATGTATTTAGTTTGACTAATGAATATTCCATCACTAACTTGCTTAACTTGTAAACCAAGAAAGTAAGTCAATTCTCCCAGCATACTCATTTCATACTTATTTTGCATCAATTTGGCAAACTTTTTGCAAAGTTTCTCATCTGTAGAGCCAAAAATAATATCATCTACATAAATTTGAACAAGTATACTAGAGCCATTAACATTTCTGAAAAATAAAGTTTTATCTACAGTACCTCTTGTGAAGTGATTTTCCAAAAGGAACTTTGATAAAGTGTCATACCGGGCTCTAGGTGCTTGCTTCAGTCCATAAAGTGCTTTCAAAAGATAATAGACATGTTCTGCAAAATTTAGATCTTCAAAACCAGGAGGTTGACTGACATAGACTTCCTCCTCCAAATCTCCATTTAGAAAGGCACTTTTGACATCCATTTGATAGACCTTGAAATTGGCATGAGCTGCATAGGCTAAAAAGATTCTGATGGCTTCAAGTCCTGCAACAGGAGCAAATATTACATCAAAATTTATTCCTTCTTGTTGACAATAGCTCTTAGCAACCAATCTAGCTTTGTTCCTGACTACTATGCTATTTTCATCCATCTTGTTTCTGAATACCCATTTGGTGTCTATTGGATTCTTTCATTTAGGCTTGGGCACCAGCTTCCATACATTATTCCTTTCAAATTGGTTTAGCTCCTCCTGCATAGCTAAAATCCAATCAGGATCCAACAAAGCTTCTTCTACCTTCTTTGGTTTTTCCTTGGAAAGAAAGTTGTTGTACAGACATTCTTCTTGAGTTGCTCTCCTTGTTTGAACTCTAGAAGATACATCACCAATTATGAGCTCAAAGGGGTGATCTTTTGTCCATTTTCTTTGTTGAGGTAGATTAGCTCTAGATGAAGAGGCCTCATTGTTGTCTTGATGTGTGATTGAGTTTTGACTGTTAGAAACTCCCCCTGAGTTTGTAGATCTTTGATTTGAGAAAGGGGAACTTTCTGTAGGTGATCTATCTTGACTTCCTGCTCCTTTTGATAACCCGACGGATGGTGAATTTTGAGTACCGACGGATGAAGCTGGTTGTCTCCCGACGGATAACGCAGATTGCCTCCCGACGGATAAAGCATTATGCAACTCGGCAGATGTTGAGTTTTGTGCTTCATTGGTAGTAGACTTTTCTGCATTATCCTTAGATACAGTTTCTTGATTACTTTCATCATCACTATCTTCACTAACCATCTCCACATTGTCGACTTTGAGACTCTCATGTTAATCTCCATCTTTCAGTCCTTCAATCTTTTTATCATCAAACACAACATGTATTGATTCCACAACAATGTTGGTTCTTAGATTGTAAACTCTATATGCTTTACCAACATCATATCCAACAAAAATTCCTTCATCTGCTTTAGCATCAAACTTTCCATTTTGATCAGTTTTATTTCTCATAATATAGCATTTGCAGCCAAAGACATGAAGAAAATTTAGAGTTGGCTTCTTATTCTTTTACAATTGATAGGGAGTCATGCATCTTGCTTGATTAACCAGGGAAATATTCTGAGTATAACATGCAATGTTTACAGTTTCAGCCCAGAAATATGTTGGCAGTTTAGATTCTTCAAGCATTGTCCTTGCAGCTTTAATAAGTGATATGTTCTTACTTTCCACTACTCCATTCTGTTGTGGAGTTCTTGCTGCTGAAAACTCATGCAAAATCCCATTTTCCTCACAGAATATTCTCATGACAGAATTCTTGAACTCAGTTCCATTGTCACTCCTGATTCTTCTAACCTTGAAATCAGGATGATTATTGACTTGCCTTATGTGATTGATGATGATTTCACTAGCCTCATATTTAGACTTTAGGAAATATGTTCAAGAGAACTTTGAGAAATCATCTACAATTACTAGGCAAAATCTTTTCCTTGAGATAGACAACACATTGACTGGTCCAAACAAATCCATGTGTAGCAGCTGCAAAGGTTCTTCAATTGTTGAATCAAGTTTCTTCCAGAATGATGCTTTAATCTGCTTCCCTTTTTGGCAGGCATCACACAATTCATCCTTAGAAAACTCCACTAGAGGAATGCCTCTAACCAATTCTTTCTTTACTAGCTCATTCATGGTCTTGAAGTTTAAATGGGATAGCTTCTTGTGCCATAGCCAACTTTCATCCTGACTTGCTTTACTGAGAAGACAAGTAACAGATTATGCATTAGATGAGTTGAAATCAGCTAGGTACACATTTCCTTTTCTCACACCAGTGAGAACCACTTTGTTACTCCTTTTATTAGTCACAACACAGGCTTCTGAGTTGAAAGTTATTGAGTTGCCTTTATCACAAAGCTGGCTGATACTCAACAAATTGTGTTTGAGACCATCCACTAAGGCAACCTCCTCAATGATGACATTGTCTTTTGAAATCAAGCCATATCCCACAGTATAATCCTTGTTGTCATCTCCAAAAGTAATACTTGGGCCAGCTCTTTCCTTAAACTCTGTGAGCAAGGTAGAATCACCAGTCATGTGTCTTGAACAACCACTTTCCAAGTACCAAAGATTCTTTCTGTTTCCCTGCACACATCAAAATCAAATCAAGTTAATTTTGGTACCCAAGTTTCCTTGGGTCCTGCCTTGTTAGCTTTCTTTTTCTGTTTCTTAGGCTTTATCTCATTTGACTTGGGGATATTAGATTCATCCTTGGTCATTTGAGTTGGGCCTTTGAAACCATTCATTGCAACATAATTATCATGCTTATTATAATCAACAGGAAATGGCATGCTATTAGTAAACATGTTATTCCAGTAAGGCATGCTAATTGGCATTTGTGGCATACTAAATACAGCATAATAAGGATTAGGTGCAAATGGCATATTAGCAAACTGTGCATTCATATTCTGTGTAGACATAGCATTCATAGGCATGGGAGGCATGGCATTCATGTTAGGAAAGTGAGGTGGCACAGACATGGAAGTAGGCATGGCAGATTTGCAATTAACAGATAGATGATTTACACTACCACACTTGATACAGATTTTTCTAGGAGCATATTTATCAGGTGTGTAGTTATTGTGTTTGTTAATCCCTACTTTACCATTTCTATTGTTTTTCTTTTTAGCCTATGTTTTTACCTCAATCTTTTCAAGTCTGTCACTTAACTGTTTGACAGTCTTGTGACCAACATTAGCCTTTTTCCCTTTCTTAACTTGACTCGATTCTCCTGAAACAAAGTTCTTGGAAACAGATCCATACTTTTCATTTAGCTTAACAAGTTTGGCTTTACTGATGGGCTTGCTTACAGCCGACGGATGAGGATTTTCATCGAGTCTACATCTGTTAGCACTCCATCCACCAAATTTGGTTCTAGTTTCTCTTTGTTCTTTTTCCAGGCTGCATCACAGAAAGACTCAATTCCTTAAACTTTGGTGATTTGAGCATGGACAACCATATATGTTTTCCATGCCTTAACTGTTCACGCTCGAGCTGCTTCTTCAAAATTTCTTCTTTCTTCAAGGATTCAGTTAATTACTCCTTGGCAATCTTACACTCAATTTTTAACTTTTCAAAATCAATGAACTGAGACTCAAGCACATTATTTCTCTCACTCAAAAACAAATTGTTTTCTTTGATTTTAGCATTTTCTTTGGTAAGAGACTTAAGCGTAACACGCAAATGATATAATTCTGTAGACATGTCATTTATAGCATCATTACACTCAGCTTTAGGTAAATGTGCAAGGTTTGTAGTAATTACATGATTACTTGAAGAACCTATTTCTGTTTCATCAGGCTTGGCCATTAGGGCTAGATTAACATAGCTGACATCTTCATCTTCATCCAGACCATCTGCTGCCCAGTCATTTTCTTGTGTTATGAAAGCCCTTTCCTTTTGTTTGAGCAACTCAAAGTATTTTTGCTTATAATCCACAGGCTCAAACTTTTTCTTGCTGGAATTTGACTTCCTACACTCACTGAGAAAGTGCCCTGCCAAGCCACATTTGAAATATTTGAATTTTTATTTATCCACCATGTTTCTATTTGGCTTGGCTGCTTCAAAGTTCTTTTTGAGCTTGAGCTTGGAAAATCTTCTGGAAAGAAATGCTAAATGTTCATCAATGTCTTCCATGTCATCTTGACTCAAAGAATCTTCACTTTCTACTGCAAGCCCCTTGCCCTTGCTTTTACAGACCCTTGAAGTTGACTCAACAGCTTTCATCTTCACTTCCTTCTCTTTCTCTAACTCAGCAACTAGTGCAATGGACCCTCCTTTCTTCTTTCCTCTCTCCATCCTCTCATCTTGCTCTATTTCAAGCTCATATGTTTTCAGGATGCCATACAGTCTCTCCAAAGTAAACTCCTTATAATCTTGTGAGTTTCTCAATGAGACTGTCATTGGTTTCCATTCCTTTGGAAGAGATCTAGGGAATTTCATATTGGAGTCTTTTGTCTGATAGACTCTTCCATGCAACTTTAGAGCATTTAGTAGTTTTTGAAACCTACTAAAAATGTCAGTGAGAGACTCACTTTCTTCATTATGAAAATGCTCATATTGCTGAATCAGGAGTTGCATCTTGTTTTCTCTAACTTGCTCAGTGCCATCACAGATGATCTGTATTGTATCCCAAACATCCTTGGCAGTTTTGCAGTTGATAATGTTGTTAAACATATCACCATCAACTCCATTAAACAAGATATTCATGGCCTTTTTATCCTTCCTGACTTGTTCAATGTCAGGATCAGACCATTCATGCCTTGGCTTGGGGACTGATGGCTCGTTTCCTGTTGCAGCTCTCATTGGAATATGAGGGCCTTTTTCTATGCAGTCAACATAGGCCTCATCTTGAGAAAGCAAATGAAGATGCATCTTTACCTTCCAATGATGGTAATTATCTTTATCCAGAAAAGGGATCTTGACTCCAACATCCTTCTTGTTCATCTTGCTGTATTGTTTGATCTTTAAACTCTTCGTAAGTTAAGAGTCTGCTCTGATACCAATTGTTAGTCCCTTAACAATATGACAAGAATTACAGAAGGGGGGTTGAATGGAATTTTTGAAACTTTTTCTTGAAAAAAAATTGTTCTAACTCGAATATATATATATATAAGTGTGAATTGATTAGCACAATGCGGAATAGTTACTTAAATGAATCAAAACACAAGTAATTAAAAACAAGAGTCTTTAAAAATTTTCTGGTGGATTTGAATGATTCCACCAGAGATATATAATATATATCGAGAGAACCCTGTGTGCAAAATGCTCACAGCTGCTTACAAATATTGAACAACTAAGAATGCAGAGAAATGCTAAGAATTCTGCTTACAAATGTTTCTCTGCTTCTGTTTCAGATTTTTTCTTAGTTGCTTCTTGGTTTATATATCACAAAAATTACAAAGTAATGAGACAGGATAATAAAACAAAAACTATCTAGTCTATAACAATGCTACTTCATTACTCTATTCCGGCATCTTTGAATATCTTCATAATAGCATGGAAATGGCAATGCTTCTTTGTTCTCAAAAACCCAGTTAAATAGGCTACCATATTCCATTTGCATCCACTCGACGCATGTGACTGTGTTGTCACTGTCAACAGATATTTGAATTCTTTATCCGTCAGGTTCATGATCATCCGTCGAGTTATTGATCATCCGTCGAATTCATTGTTATTTATCCATCGGGTAGCAATCAGGCACTTGTCTTCATTTCACTTATGCAGGGTTACAAGACATCTTCTATGTACAATTGATCAACCTATTCTGCATATCTAACTAAAGTCAACATGACTTAAGTACTATTACAGATTCTAAACAATGTGAATGCAGAAATGTGCTACAGACTTATTGTTACATAAGCTACTCACTCGATGGATAATAAGTCATCATCCGTCGGGACTATAATGAGTCATCCGTCGGGACTATAAACCTTATCCATCGAGTGCTACATAGTTTCACTAAGTAAAATCTGCCAAGGTATTTTATTCATGAAATCATCAAGTACACAACATATACACAACACAAGGCATGTGAAGTCAATTTCAGTGAAGTTGAGTTGGTCATCAAGAAAGAACTTGCATATGAAGACAATGAAAAGAAAAATGAAGAAACCACTCTTACTGCTGAAATTAAGAAGAAGCATATGGTCAATCAAGTTAAGACACCAATCAAGACTGAGAATGCAGGAAAGAAAAAGAAGAACAGGAATGGGAAAATTGGACTGAACAAGAGTAACAACTTTGCATTTGTTGCAGATGCTCCCAGGAAATAATGTCAAAAGAGTGACTCTACAAATAACCTAACTCACCTTTGTAAAAAGGTTGTTAGTGAGACAAAAGTGGGAGAATGCAAATACAATGAACCAAAGCTGAAGATCCCTATTCCTTCTGTGAAAAATTTGATTACATTCCTTGTAATATAAAAGTGATGACAAGATGTCATAGACTGAGAGTAGATCTCAAAAAAGTTAAAACTGGATCTACAGCTAAAAAGGAAAATGCAAATCAATCATTGAACACTGTTCTTTCCGAGTCATCAAATTCTACTTCTACAACTTCTGTTAAAAAAAAGTACCCAACACTGCTTGGGTAGCTAAACACACTTAATCCTCATTGTGTGCAGGGAAAAATGAAGAGAGTCATATGGATCATTGACAGTAAATGCTCCAGACATATGACAGGTAATAAGGCCTTTCTATCATAATTTGGAGAGATGGATGGCCCATTGGTGACTTTTTGAGACAACAGTAAAGGATTCACAATGGGATATGGAAATTTAATTCCTGGAAATGTTGTCATTGAAGATGTAGCACTGGTAGCTGGTCTTGAGGTGAATCTCATGAGTGTTAGACAATTCACAGATAAAGGATTCAAGGCTTCATTTGATAAAGGAGACTGATCAATTATCAGCAAAAGACTGGTGAAGTTGCTTTGAAAGGAGCAAGAAATGGAAGCTTATTTGTTGTAGAATTATAATCGGCTAATAAGGATGGTATATGTTACTTCTACACCAAGGCATCTATTGAGCAAAGCAAACTATGGCACAAGAAACTCTCTCACCTGAATTACAAAGCAATTAATACCTTGATGAAAAAGGAATTAGTGGGAGACATGCCAAATCTAGAATTTGCTCAAAATGAAGTTTGTGAGCCTTGTCAAAAAGGCAAAATGAAAAGGTCCAGTCATAATAGAAAAATACTAAATTCCATAAGTGCACCACTGTAACTTATTCACATGGATCTATTGGGACCAGTTAATGTCTTATATATTTCAAGAAAGAAATATGCACTTGTTATGGTGGATGACTACTCAAGGTATACATGGATAGAGTTTATACATTCAAAGGATGAAACTCCACACATCATTATTGAACATATCAAGAAGATTGAGAAGCAGGCTGAAGATCAAAATTGTATGAAAAGATTGAGGAGTGGCAATGACACAGAATTCAGGAATGCAATCTTAACTGAATTTTGCAAAGACAGGGGTGTTATTCAAGAGTTCTCGGCTGCAAGGACACCTCAGCAAAATGGGGTAGTTGAAAGGAAGAATAGAACTCAAGTCGAGGCTGCTAGAACAATGCTGCAGGATGCCAATTTGCCAACAAGTTTTTGGGAAGAAGTTGTCAACATTGCATGCTACACTCAAAACAGATATTTCATCAACAAAAATCTTGGCAAGTCATCATACTCAATCTTGTCAAAAAGAAAGCTTACTGTGAAACATCTGCATGTGTTTGGAAGCAAGTTTTTTGTTCTAAAAGATATCTCTGAATATGTAGGAAAATTTGACACTAAAGTTTTTGAAGTAATTTTTATGGGATATTCATTTGAAAGAACTTCCTACAGAGTTTATGTGCTTGAACAAAAGAAAATTATGGAAAGCACATATGTGATTTTTTATGATGACAAGTGTCCAGGCTTAGAATGACTTCATGAGAATGAAGCTGAAGCTCTTAAGTTTGAAAATTTAAACATTGATAGTGATTCCGAAGATGAAGCTGAGATCAACACAAGCAACAGAGTAAATGAAGAGTCAACTGAGCAAGTGAATTATGAGACTGAAAACTCATCTCATACACCTGAATTTGATAGCATAAACTCAAGGGGAGAAAGAGGAGAAAGTTCTGCAAGTCATGCCAATGGTGAAGAAAATGCAGAAATTTAAGTCAACAAAATCACAACAGAAAATGGGATAGGAGTCACACAAGAGATGCAATTATTGGTGATCCAAATATTGGAGTGAGGACTAGAAGTGCAACTGTAAATGAATGTCTACATACATGCTTTCTTTCACAAATTGAGCCTAAAAATACTGAGGAAGCTCTACTTGATCCTGACTGGATATCTGCCATGCAAGAAGAGCTAAATCAATTTGAGTGATAAAGTTTCGAAGTTGGTTCCTGCCCCAAAGAACAGAAGCATAATTGGAACACAGTGGTTGTACATGAACAAAATGGATGAAAATGGAATTGTAACAAGAAACAAAGTAAGGTTGGTTGCAAAACGCTACTCAGAAGAAGAAGGAATTGATTATGATGAAACTTTTGCTTAAGTTGCAAGACTTGAAGCCATAAAGATCTTTCTTGCATTTGTTGCACACTCAAATTTTAAAGTGTATCAAATGGATGTAAAGAGTGCATTCCTTAATGGTGAGTTGGAAGAAGAGGTTTATGTGCAACAACCACCTGGCTTTGAAGATCCTGAATTTCTAGATTTTGTTTATCAATTGTTAAAGGCTCTTTATAGATTAAAGCAAGCACCTAGAGCTAGGTATGATACAATGTCAAGGGAGGTGGAATCTATAACAGCTTTAGGATGCTGAGATAGTCCCTCCATGTCTGCATCCTGGACATTCATTGACTCACTAGCAATGACATCCATCCTTATAGCTCCAGTACCTGCATTTCTCTCATTTTCTCTCTTTTGTTGCATCAGGGTCTCACCCTGGCTCCCCACCCTCACACCCTCACCTTCACCTACTAAGGTGGGACTCCTCTCACTTTCTTTTGCTAATCCTGAAGAAATGGATTGCATAGTTTCACTCATTTCCTCTCATTTTTCCTGGGAGCAACCCAGACTCTCACTCAAAACACTCTTCTCTCTCAATCCTAAGAGTGACTGTACAACCACTAAATCTTCTGCACTTGAAATAAATGAAGTTTGAGGTTGTGCAGAGATACTCGATGGATGAGTGATATCCATCGAGTGAGTGGTTTTGCTATCTGACGGATAACTACTGTTAAGCTTATCCGTCGGGATACAATCACTACTCGACGGATGAGCAATATATATCGAGAGAGTAGAAATGAATGAACTGGGAAAAGAAGCTATTGTTGACTCTGTGTTAATTAAAGATATTTTGGGTACAGATGGTACAACAGTTCCTGAAAGAATTGGCAAGTGAGCCAACAAGTCATCTAAAAGATGATGCTCACTTGCACTAGATTTTGGCTTCCCCAATAGAGTTAAAGAAGGGGAATCAGGAATTGATGTGTTTATCATATCCACATCCAGAGAATTTGTTGGTGAGTTTGGTGTTTGAGGTGCTTCTATGACTAGAGATTTTGGCTGTGACTCCACATTTGTTGGAGCCACATCAAACTGAATTTGTGAAGGTGCAGTGACTATGTCCTTAGCACCAGTTTGCACAGTGTGTATACCCTGTGCATCCCCAAGGGTTTTAGATTTCTTCTTTCTGGCATAAGTTTGGGGTGAGCTTGTGTCCCTAACCCTCTTGGCATGTACTCTTGGTTGAGAGCTTTGTTCAATAACTACATCCTTTTGGGAGGATGCAGCTAGAAATGAGCTTTTATCCTTTTTAAGCACTACAGTTTGTTGGAAAACTGCAGTGTGGCTAGGCTGGGATCCACTCAACTCTCCAACCTTATTCTTGGGGTTTCTTTTATGTTCACCCCTTCCCTCACCCATCTTGCCCTCCTTCACACTCCCCTCTTTGGTTTTAGGGGATTTTTCAAGTGGCATCTTTTGGGAGATACCAGAGGGGGCTTTCTTTGATTTGGGTTTGATAATTTTTGCAGTTTTGGTAGCTTGGGTAGGCAACTATTTGGTCAATGACACAGTTTCCATAGCCACACTAGAACTCAAAGAAATTAGTGAGGTTGGAATAGTGGTAGGGATAGATGAACTTACCTCACTTACCTGAGGTGCTTGCATTACAGGAAAATAGAACAATGGCACATCCTAGTGATGATTGGCCATGTTCAAGTCTGCAATGAGTCTTCTCTCTTGAACCCAACAATCTAGTTTGTTTTTAGGGTTCTCAAGCACAATCTCTTCACAGAGGTGGTTAGCTAACATCATAAAGAATCTAGCATAATACACATTTTTACCTCTTTTATTTAACTCTCCTAATTTAAAACCTAACTCTAACAAGACAAGGTCACTGAAATAATATAATTTATCTGTAACTAGCATATTAAGCATTGAGATATTGACTGAATCAAAATTACTGACTTTACCTGAAAAGACCTTTATCACAACATCACACATAAAACTCCATTTTTTCCTAAGACCCATTCTTGTAATGTCACTTAACTTAGAAGTAGAAAGAGCATAGTTCATGGAATTAAGCATATTGATTATATCAGTGTCAGTGTGTGGTGAAGTCACAGTGTTATCAGGAATCTTGAAACATGTTTTTATAACATCACTATTGATACAGAACTCTTTACCTTTAATGGTGAGTGTGATTGTCTTATCTGTTGAGTTGTAGGTAGCAGTGGTCCACATCTCTTCAACAACTTCACAGAAGATTGTGGGTGATTCCAGCATGGCATAGCTGAGCTTGTAATTCTTCACAAAGTCCATCATCTTGTGATAGTCACCAGATTGCTGAATACCCTTGTTCACCGGTGCAGTGAAATTGTTCTTCTCATAAATGAACCCAGTTTGAGACATAATCTTTACAACAGGTGCCATTGTTAGAGAATAAGAGCTTGAAGAGAAAGAGAGTAAGTGCTTTGAGAGGGAATGAAATTTGAGCAGTTGAATTGAGAATGATAAAAGAAAAGCGATTGAAATGAAATAAGCTTTTATACTATCTCAAAAATAACTGTTAAAAATAATAAAGTAAAATAAAATAACCAATAGAAATTGCCTAAAATAGCCATTTAAAAATAAACTATAAAAATTCCACCCATTATCCGTCGTGTTCAGGAAATTAACGGCTAAGATTAAGACAATTCAACGGATGAGGATAAATGGTTATCCGTCGAGTCATAAAATATTCCAGAAAAATAATTGATTTTTATTAGCAAATAGTATTCCGACGGATGATCAAACTCGATGGATAAAGATCATCCGTCGAGATGTAAATTTTGACTTAGCCAAAATATCATCCAAGACTGAAAAAATCAATTAAATTTCTGGCTGCATTTCAACTTGCAAATTAACTCATATAGATTTAGGAATAATTAAGCATACCTAACTCACTTACCAACCTTGAAAAGGTGGATTCATCCAGTGGCTTGGTAAAGATATCGGCAAGCTGCTTCTCACTTGGAACAAAATGTAGTTCTACAGTACCATTCATTCCATGTTCCCTTATGAAGTGGTACTTGATGTCTATATGCTTTGTCCTTGAATGTTGTACTGGATTTTCTGTGATGGCAATTGCACTTGTGTTATCACAGAAAATAGGAATCCTCTCAACTTGCAAACCATAGTCTAGCAATTGATTTTTCATCCATAAAATCTGTGCACAGCAACTTCCAGCAGCAATATATTCAACTTCAGCTGTAGAAGTAGAAACTGAATTTTGTTTTTTACTGAACCAGGACACAAGCTTGTTTCCCAGAAATTGACAGGTTCCTATTGTACTTTTTCTATCAATTCTACAACCTGCATAATCTGCATCTGAATAACCAGTTAGATCAAAACCAGAATCTCTAGGGTACCAAATGCCAAGTTTTGGTGTTCCCTTGAGATATCTGAAAATTCTCTTAATAGCTATCAAGTGAGATTCTCTAGGATCAGCCTGAAATCTAACACATAAACATGTAGCAAACATTATATCTGGCCTACTAGATGTTAAGTACAGAAGTGAGCCAACCATGCCCCTATAACTTGAAATATCCACAGACTTTTCAGTAGTGTTTAATTCAAGCTTAGTTGCAGTAGCCATGGGAGTTTTTGCAGATGTGCAATCCACTAGATCAAACTTCTTTAAAAGATCAAAAATGTATTTAGTTTGACTAATGAATATTCCATCACTAACTTGCTTAACTTGTAAACCAAGAAAGTAAGTCAATTCTCCCAGCATACTCATTTCATACTTATTTTGCATCAATTTGGCAAACTTTTTGCAAAGTTTCTCATCTGTAGAGCCAAAAATAATATCATCTACATAAATTTGAACAAGTATACTAGAGCCATTAACATTTCTGAAAAATAAAGTTTTATCTACAGTACCTCTTGTGAAGTGATTTTCCAAAAGGAACTTTGATAAAGTGTCATACCGGGCTCTAGGTGCTTGCTTCAGTCCATAAAGTGCTTTCAAAAGATAATAGACATGTTCTGCAAAATTTAGATCTTCAAAACCAGGAGGTTGACTGACATAGACTTCCTCCTCCAAATCTCCATTTAGAAAGGCACTTTTGACATCCATTTGATAGACCTTGAAATTGGCATGAGCTGCATAGGCTAAAAAGATTCTGATGGCTTCAAGTCCTGCAACAGGAGCAAATATTACATCAAAATTTATTCCTTCTTGTTGACAATAGCTCTTAGCAACCAATCTAGCTTTGTTCCTGACTACTATGCTATTTTCATCCATCTTGTTTCTGAATACCCATTTGGTGTCTATTGGATTCTTTCATTTAGGCTTGGGCACCAGCTTCCATACATTATTCCTTTCAAATTGGTTTAGCTCCTCCTGCATAGCTAAAATCCAATCAGGATCCAACAAAGCTTCTTCTACCTTCTTTGGTTTTTCCTTGGAAAGAAAGTTGTTGTACAGACATTCTTCTTGAGTTGCTCTCCTTGTTTGAACTCTAGAAGATACATCACCAATTATGAGCTCAAAGGGGTGATCTTTTGTCCATTTTCTTTGTTGAGGTAGATTAGCTCTAGATGAAGAGGCCTCATTGTTGTCTTGATGTGTGATTGAGTTTTGACTGTTAGAAACTCCCCCTGAGTTTGTAGATCTTTGATTTGAGAAAGGGGAACTTTCTGTAGGTGATCTATCTTGACTTCCTGCTCCTTTTGATAACCCGACGGATGGTGAATTTTGAGTACCGACGGATGAAGCTGGTTGTCTCCCGACGGATAACGCAGATTGCCTCCCGACGGATAAAGCATTATGCAACTCGGCAGATGTTGAGTTTTGTGCTTCATTGGTAGTAGACTTTTCTGCATTATCCTTAGATACAGTTTCTTGATTACTTTCATCATCACTATCTTCACTAACCATCTCCACATTGTCGACTTTGAGACTCTCATGTTAATCTCCATCTTTCAGTCCTTCAATCTTTTTATCATCAAACACAACATGTATTGATTCCACAACAATGTTGGTTCTTAGATTGTAAACTCTATATGCTTTACCAACATCATATCCAACAAAAATTCCTTCATCTGCTTTAGCATCAAACTTTCCATTTTGATCAGTTTTATTTCTCATAATATAGCATTTGCAGCCAAAGACATGAAGAAAATTTAGAGTTGGCTTCTTATTCTTTTACAATTGATAGGGAGTCATGCATCTTGCTTGATTAACCAGGGAAATATTCTGAGTATAACATGCAATGTTTACAGTTTCAGCCCAGAAATATGTTGGCAGTTTAGATTCTTCAAGCATTGTCCTTGCAGCTTTAATAAGTGATATGTTCTTACTTTCCACTACTCCATTCTGTTGTGGAGTTCTTGCTTCTGAAAACTCATGCAAAATCCCATTTTCCTCACAGAATATTCTCATGACAGAATTCTTGAACTCAGTTCCATTGTCACTCCTGATTCTTCTAACCTTGAAATCAGGATGATTATTGACTTGCCTTATGTGATTGATGATGATTTCACTAGCCTCATATTTAGACTTTAGGAAATATGTTCAAGAGAACTTTGAGAAATCATCTACAATTACTAGGCAAAATCTTTTCCTTGAGATAGACAACACATTGACTGGTCCAAACAAATCCATGTGTAGCAGCTGCAAAGGTTCTTCAATTGTTGAATCAAGTTTCTTCCAGAATGATGCTTTAATCTGCTTCCCTTTTTGGCAGGCATCACACAATTCATCCTTAGAAAACTCCACTAGAGGAATGCCTCTAACCAATTCTTTCTTTACTAGCTCATTCATGGTCTTGAAGTTTAAATGGGATAGCTTCTTGTGCCATAGCCAACTTTCATCCTGACTTGCTTTACTGAGAAGACAAGTAACAGATTATGCATTAGATGAGTTGAAATCAGCTAGGTACACATTTCCTTTTCTCACACCAGTGAGAACCACTTTGTTACTCCTTTTATTAGTCACAACACAGGCTTCTGAGTTGAAAGTTATTGAGTTGCCTTTATCACAAAGCTGGCTGATACTCAACAAATTGTGTTTGAGACCATCCACTAAGGCAACCTCCTCAATGATGACATTGTCTTTTGAAATCAAGCCATATCCCACAGTATAATCCTTGTTGTCATCTCCAAAAGTAATACTTGGGCCAGCTCTTTCCTTAAACTCTGTGAGCAAGGTAGAATCACCAGTCATGTGTCTTGAACAACCACTTTCCAAGTACCAAAGATTCTTTCTGTTTCCCTGCACACATCAAAATCAAATCAAGTTAATTTTGGTACCCAAGTTTCCTTGGGTCCTGCCTTGTTAGCTTTCTTTTTCTGTTTCTTAGGCTTTATCTCATTTGACTTGGGGATATTAGATTCATCCTTGGTCATTTGAGTTGGGCCTTTGAAACCATTCATTGCAACATAATTATCATGCTTATTATAATCAACAGGAAATGGCATGCTATTAGTAAACATGTTATTCCAGTAAGGCATGCTAATTGGCATTTGTGGCATACTAAACACAGCATAATAAGGAATAGGTGCAAATGGCATATTAGCAAACTGTGCATTCATATTCTGTGCAGACATAACAT
Source organism: Apium graveolens (assembly GCF_009905375.1). NCBI lineage: Eukaryota > Viridiplantae > Streptophyta > Magnoliopsida > Apiales > Apiaceae > Apium > Apium graveolens. Next base: position 251,040,136 of record NC_133648.1, on the reverse strand, counting down.
TCATAGGCATGGGAGGCATGGCATTCATGTTAGGAAAGTGAGGTGGCACAGACATGGAAGTAGGCATGGCAGATTTGCAATTAACAGATAGATGATTTACACTACCACACTTGATACAGATTTTTCTAGGAGCATATTTATCAGGTGTGTAGTTATTGTGTTTGTTAATCCCTACTTTACCATTTCTATTGTTTTTCTTTTTAGCCTATGTTTTTACCTCAATCTTTTCAAGTCTGTCACTTAACTGTTTGACAGTCATGTGACCAACATTAGCCTTTTTCCCTTTCTTAACTTGACTCGATTCTCCTGAAACAAAGTTCTTGGAAACAGATCCATACTTTTCATTTAGCTTAACAAGTTTGGCTTTACTGATGGGCTTGCTTACAGCCGACGGATGAGGATTTTCATCGAGTCTACATCTGTTAGCACTCCATCCACCAAATTTGGTTCTAGTTTCTCTTTGTTCTTTTTCCAGGCTGCATCACAGAAAGACTCAATTCCTTAAACTTTGGTGATTTGAGCATGGACATCCATATATGTTTTCCATGCCTTAACTGTTCACGCTCGAGCTGCTTCTTCAAAATTTCTTCTTTCTTCAAGGATTCAGTTAATTACTCCTTGGCAATCTTACACTCAATTTTTAACTTTTCAAAATCAATGAACTGAGACTCAAGCACATTATTTCTCTCACTCAAAAACAAATTGTTTTCTTTGATTTTAGCATTTTTCTTTGGTAAGAGACTTAAGCGTAACACGCAAATGATATAATTCTATAGACATGTCATTTATAGCATCATTACACTCAGCTTTAGGTAAATGTGCAAGGTTTGTAGTAATTACATGATTACTTGAAGAACCTGTTTCTGTTTCATCAGGCTTGGCCATTAGGGCTAGATTAACATAGCTGACATCTTCATCTTCATCCAGACCATCTGCTGCCCAGTCATTTTCTTGTGTTATGAAAGCCCTTTCCTTTTGTTTGAGCAACTCAAAGTATTTTTGCTTATAATCCACAGGCTCAAACTTTTTCTTGCTGGAATTTGACTTCCTACACTCACTGAGAAAGTGCCCTGCCAAGCCACATTTGAAATATTTGAATTTTTATTTATCCACCATATTTCTATTTGGCTTGGCTGCTCCAAAGTTCTTTTTGAGCTTGAGCTTGGAAAATCTTCTGGAAAGAAATGCTAAATGTTCATCAATGTCTTCCATGTCATCTTGACTCAAAGAATCTTCACTTTCTACTGCAAGCCCCTTGCCCTTGCTTTTACAGACCCTTGAAGTTGACTCAACAGCTTTCATCTTCACTTCCTTCTCTTTCTCTAACTCAGCAACTAGTGCAATGGACCCTCCTTTCTTCTTTCCTCTCTCCATCCTCTCATCTTGCTCTATTTCAAGCTCATATGTTTTCAGGATGCCATACAGTCTCTCCAAAGTAAACTCCTTATAATCTTGTGAGTTTCTCAATGAGACTGTCATTGGTTTCCATTCCTTTGGAAGAGATCTAAGGAATTTCAGATTGGAGTCTTTTGTCTGATAGACTCTTCCATGCAACTTTAGAGCATTTAGTAGTTTTTGAAACCTACTAAAAATGTCAGTGAGAGACTCACTTTCTTCATTATGAAAATGCTCATATTGCTGAATCAGGAGTTGCATCTTGTTTTCTCTAACTTGCTCAGTGCCATCACAGATGATCTGTATTGTATCCCAAACATCCTTGGCAGTTTTGCAGTTGATAATGTTGTTAAACATATCACCATCAACTCCATTAAACAAGATATTCATGGCCTTTTTATCCTTCCTGACTTGTTCAATGTCAGGATCAGACCATTCATGCCTTGGCTTGGGGATTGATGGCTCGTTTCCTGTTGCAGCTCTCATTGGAACATGAGGGCCTTTTTCTATGCAGTCAACATAGGCCTCATCTTGAGAAAGCAAATGAAGATGCATCTTTACCTTCCAATGATGGTAATTATCTTTATCCAGAAAAGGGATCTTGACTCCAACATCCTTCTTGTTCATCTTGCTGTATTGTTTGATCTTTAAACTCTTCGTAAGTTAAGAGTCTGCTCTGATACCAATTGTTAGTCCCTTAACAATATGACAAGAATTACAGAAAGGGGGGTTGAATGGAATTTTTGAAACTTTTTCTTGAAAAAAAATTGTTCTAACTCGAATATATATATATATATATATATATATATATAAGTGTGAATTGATTAGCACAATGCGGAATAGTTACTTAAATGAATCAAAACACAAGTAATTAAAAACAAGAGTCTTTAAAAATTTTCTGGTGGATTTGAATGATTCCACCAGAGATATATAATATATATCGAGAGAACCCTGTGTGCAAAATGCTCACAGCTGCTTACAAATATTGAACAACTAAGAATGCAGAGAAATGCTAAGAATTCTGCTTACAAATGTTTCTCTGCTTCTGTTTCAGATTTTTTCTTAGTTGCTTCTTGGTTTATATATCACCAAAATTATAAAGTAATGAGACAGGATAATAAAACAAAAACTATCTAGTCTATAACAATGCTACTTCATTACTCTATTCCAGCATCTTTGAATATCTTCATAATAGCATGGAAATGGCAATGCTTCTTTGTTCTCAAAAACCCAGTTAAATAGGCTACCATATTCCATTTGCATCCACTCGACGTATGTGACTGTGTTGTCACTGTCAACAGATATTTGAATTCTTTATCCGTCAGGTTCATGATCATCCGTCGAGTTATTGATCATCCGTCGAATTCATTGTTGTTTATCCATCGGGTAGCAATCAGGCACTTGTCTTCATTTCACTTATGCAGGGTTACAAGACATCTTCTATGTACAATTGATCAACCTATTCTGCATATCTAACTAAAGTCAACATGACTTAAGTACTATTACAGATTCTAAACAATGTGAATGTAGAAATGTGCTACAGACTTATTGTTACATAAGCTACTCACTCGATGGATAATAAGTCATCATCCGTCGGGACTATAATGAGTCATCCGTCGGGACTATAAACCTTATCCATCGAGTGCTACATAGTTTCACTAAGTAAAATCTACCAAGGTATTTTATTCATGAAATCATCAAGTACACAACATATACACAACACAAGGCATGTGAAGTCAATTTCAGTGAAGTTGAGTTGGTCATCAAGAAAGAACTTGCATATGAAGACAATGAAAAGAAAAATGAAGAAACCACTCTTACTGCTGAAATTAAGAAGAAGCATATGGTCAATCAAGTTAAGACACCAATCAAGACTGAGAATGCAGGAAAGAAAAAGAAGAACAGGAATGGGAAAATTGGACTGAACAAGAGCAACAACTTTGCATTTGTTGCAGATGCTCCCAGGAAATAATGTCAAAAGAGTGACTCTACAAATAACCTAACTCACCTTTGTAAAAAGGTTGTTAGTGAGACAAAAGTGGGAGAATGCAAATACAATGAACCAAAGTTGAAGATCCCTATTCCTTCTGTGAAAAAATTGATTACATTCCTTGTAATATAAAAGTGATGACAAGCTGTCATAGACTGAGAGTAGATCTCAAAAAAGTTAAAACTGGATCTACAGCTAAAAAGGAAAATGCAAATCAATCATTGAACACTGTTCTTTCTGAGTCATCAAATTCTACTTCTACAACTTCTGTTAAAAAAAAGTACCCAACACTGCTTGGGTAGCTAAACACACTTAATCCTCATTGTGTGCAGGGCAAAATGAAGAGAGTCATATGGATCATTGACAGTAAATGCTCCAGACATATGACAGGTAATAAGGCCTTGCTATCATAATTTGGAGAGATGGATGGCCCATTGGTGACTTTTTGAGACAACAGCAAAGGATTCACAATGGGATATGGAAATTTAATTCCTGGAAATGTTGTCATTGAAGATGTAGCACTGGTAGCTGGTCTTGAGGTGAATCTCATGAGTGTTAGACAATTCACAGATAAAGGATTCAAGGCTTCATTTGATAAAGGAGACTGATCAATTATCAGCAAAAGACTGGTGAAGTTGCTTTGAAAGGAGCAAGAAATGGAAGCTTATTTGTTGTAGAATTATAATCGGCTAATAAGGATGGTATATGTTACTTCTACACCAAGGCATCTATTGAGCAAAGCAAACTATGGCACAAGAAACTCTCTCACCTGAATTACAAAGCAATTAATACCTTGATGAAAAAGGAATTAGTGGGAGACATGCCAAATCTAGAATTTGCTCAAAATGAAGTTTGTGAGCCTTGTCAAAAAGGCAAAATGAAAAGGTCCAGTCATAAAAGAAAAATACTAAATTCCATAAGTGCACCACTGTAACTTATTCACATGGATCTATTGGGACCAGTTAATGTCTTATATATTTCAAGAAAGAAATATGCACTTGTTATGGTGGATGACTACTCAAGGTATACATGGATAGAGTTTATACATTCAAAGGATGAAACTCCACACATCATTATTGAACATATCAAGAAGATTGAGAAGCAGGCTGAAGATCAAAATTGTATGAAAAGATTGAGGAGTGGCAATGACACAGAATTCAGGAATGCAATCTTAACTGAATTTTGCAAAGACAGGGGTGTTATTCAAGAGTTCTCGGCTGCAAGGACACCTCAGCAAAATGGGGTAGTTGAAAGGAAGAATAGAACTCAAGTCGAGGCTGCTAGAACAATGCTGCAGGATGCCAATTTGCCAACAAGTTTTTGGGAAGAAGTTGTCAACATTGCATGCTACACTCAAAACAGATATTTCATCAACAAAAATCTTGGCAAGTCATCATACTCAATCTTGTCAAAAAGAAAGCTTACTGTGAAACATCTGCATGTGTTTGGAAGCAAGTTTTTTGTTCTAAAAGATAACTCTGAATATGTAGGAAAATTTGACACTAAAGTTTTTGAAGTAATTTTTATGGGATATTCATTTGAAAGAACTTCCTACAGAGTTTATGTGCTGAACAAAAGAAAATTATGGAAAGCACATATGTGATTTTTGATGATGACAAGTGTCCAGGCTTAGAATGACTTCATGAGAATGAAGCTGAAGCTCTTAAGTTTGAAAATTTAAACATTGATAGTGATTCCGAAGATGAAGCTGAGATCAACACAAGCAACAGAGTAAATGAAGAGTCAACTGAGCAAGTGAATTATGAGACTGAAAACTCATCTCATACACCTGAATTTGATAGCATAAACTCAAGGGGAGAAAGAGGAGAAAGTTCTGCAAGTCATGCCAATGGTGAAGAAAATGCAGAAATTTAAGTCAGCAAAATCACAACAGAAAATGGGATAGGAGTCACACAAGAGATGCAATTATTGGTGATCCAAATATTGGAGTGAGGACTAGAAGTGCAACTGTAAATGAATGTCTACATACATGCTTTCTTTCACAAATTGAGCCTAAAAATACTGAGGAAGCTCTACTTGATCCTGACTGGATATCTGCCATACAAGAAGAGCTAAATCAATTTGAGTGATAAAGTTTCGAAGTTGGTTCCTGCCCCAAAGAACAGAAGCATAATTGGAACACAGTGGTTGTACATGAACAAAATGGATGAAAATGGAATTGTAACAAGAAACAAAGTAAGGTTGGTTGCAAAAGGCTACTCAGAAGAAGAAGGAATTGATTATGATGAAACTTTTGCTTAAGTTGCAAGACTTGAAGCCATAAGGATCTTTCTTGCATTTATTGCACACTCAAATTTTAAAGTGTATCAAATGGATGTAAAGAGTGCATTCCTTAATGGTGAGTTGGAAGAAGAGGTTTATGTGCAACAACCACCTGGCTTTGAAGATCCTGAATTTCTAGATTTTGTTTATCAATTGTTAAAGGCTCTTTATAGATTAAAGCAAGCACCTAGAGCTAGGTATGATACAATGTCAAAATTTTTGCTTAAACATGGATTCGCTAGAGGAACAATTGACAAGACTCTATTCTACAAGCAACATTGTAGTGATATGATCATAGTTCAAATCTATATGGATGATACCATATTTGGTTCTTAAATGAAAAATTATGTCAGATTCTCAAGACTCATGCAGAGTGAATATGAGATGAGCATGATGGATAATTAAGTTGTTTTCTTGGACTCCAAGTTAGCCAAAGAAGTGATGGAATATTCATCAGTCAAACCAAGTATGTTAAAGATTTATAAAGGAATTTAGAATGGTTGACTGTTCACCTGCATCAAAACCTATGTCTACGGCTACAAAGTTGGATGAAGATAAGAAAGGAAAAATGTAGATATTTTAGGTTATAGAGGACTGATTGGATCTTTGTTGTACCTAACTGCTAGTAGACCAGACATTATGTTTCCAACATGTCTGTGTGCAAGATTTCAAGCCAATCCAAAGGAATCACATTTGATGGCTGTGAAGAAAATCTCCAGATACTTAAATTGAACACCAAACTTGGGATTTTGGTATCCAAAGAAATCTGGATTTGAAGCTGTTGGATACACAGATGCAGATTTTGTTGGATGCAGGGTTGACCGAAAGAGTACTAGTGGAAGCTGTAAATTTCTTGGTCAAAGATTTGTATCTTGGTACAGTGAGAAACAACAATTTGTGTCAACTTCCACAACTGAAGCCGAATACATAGTTGCTGGAAGTTATTGTGCTCAAATGCTTTGGATTAGAAATCAATTAATGGACTATGGCCTAATGTTACACAAAATTCCAATTATGTATGACAATACTAGTGCTATATCTATTGTTGTTAATCCAGTTAATCATTCTAGAACTAAGCACATTGATGTAAGGTACTATTTTATTAGAGAACATGCTGCAAATGGTACTATTGAGCTCATTTTTGTTCCAACAGAAAAATAATTAGCTAATATTTTCACTAAACCTTTGGATAAAGCAACTTTCACTAGACTTGTTGGTGAAATTGGAATATTAAATTCTTCATCCTAAAGGCAAGAACTCGGCTAATATGTTGCAGCAAATTAATTTCTAATAAATCAAATTAATTTGATTTAATTAGAAATTAACTGGAATATGATTTATAAATATTTCAGAATTCTTTGTATATATATTTTTCAAAATTCAAAATTCAACTTGGAATTTTTCAAATTCTAAGAAAAAATGTCTAAATGTTAATTTGCATTTTCAATATGTGAAACTAATATAAGACAGAACCAAAAAGAACAAAAGTATATAAAGAACCGAGTTCTCGATAAGTCTAACTGACTTCTCGACAAGTCATTTTGAGACATCTCGATAGAGTTCTCAATAAGTCTTTCTCTTGACTTCTCAAAGGACTTCTCGACAAGACTCATTATGACTTCTCGATAAGTCTTGTAGAGATCTCGACATATATTGATTGATAGAGTTCTCTACAAGTATCCATTTTTGACTTCTCAATAACTTAGAACTGAAATAATTTAATTTAATAAATTCTTTTATTAAAGTACTTTTGATATAAAATCATTCTAATTTTATTTTGATTTATTCAAATAAAAATTGAAAAAATTCAGTACATTCAGGACAAACTGGGTATATATTTGACATATCGATAAGTCATTATCTAGTTCTCGACAAGAGTCAGGAAAGTGACATATCGATATGTATCTATTCTCTCATGTGACTTCTCGATAAGCAAATCCCAAACGTTTATTCCTACTTCTCGACAAGTCACTTACCTTTTTCTATAAATATCCAGACATCTCGACATAACCCCTATTTACGCTTTCGAGATCTCAATTGACCTAGTTTTTGCAAACCTTAACCATTCTATCTCATTTTGAGCTCTTTCTCTTTCAAATTTCTTACCCACTCAAATTCAAACACTTACAATGGCATCAAACACTCTTAGAGTTGTTATCCCTAAAGATGGTACCAACTACCTAGCTTTCATAGATGTTAACCAAGCTCCTTACAGTTTCAAGAGCTTTGTTAAGTTTTTGTCTGAGACATACTTTGCAGGTGCCTTGACTGCTAATTCTGTTCTGTACATGGATGTTCTCAATGAATTCTAGAACTCAGTTGTGGTTAGGACAGTTGTGCATGAGACTCGGGATGTATCTTTAGTGGTGAACTACTCAATCCAAGGCCAATAAGTGGAATTTGATGAAAATGATGTCAACAAAGCATTGGGAATCCCTACTAACAGCATGGTAGAGGTACCAACTTAATAGAGTTAGCTGAATTTATGGACTTCATAAATTACAGTGAGAAGATCAACCTTGCCAGGTTGAACATGAAGTATCTAATAATTGTCATTCTTGTTTGACTCAATAGTGAGGGCCTTCACCTACAGGAAGACTGTGTATGACAATATATCCAGTGTGGTTCAAAATCCGGTGTTCTCCATGGCTCACAACAGGCATATTAATGTGGGGCTATTGATCCTGCAAGAACTCAGCACAAGGCTCACAATGCCTTTGGCCACAAGAGGTAAGGAAATTTTCTTTTCTAGGTTTATTATGTCTACATTAAATCATAAAGTTGCAGACATACATATACTTAATGGTATTTATAGGACTAAAATAGGCAAAACAAGTGTCCAAACTTTATTTGGTTCACTAATTACAAAGAATTAGGTACTTGTAGCTTTGAGAATCACTAACTTCATGTTAGAAAGATTCATGACCTACCTTTACCCTATGCATGACATGAGGTCAAGTGTTATATATAATAAAGTTATGGCTCCTGTACATGTGGAAGTACAAACACAGGAAACCCAATATGGGCCTTTCACAACTAAGACCCTTCCTTCACTACCACTAGAAGCTAGGAAACCAACCACTTCATCCTCTCAATAGGTTGGAGTGAATAAAAAGAAGAGAAAGCAAGCACCCTTAATTGTTGTAAATGAGAGTGGTGAGGACCAAATCCAACTAGAGTCCATCTTGGTCAAAAAGCCAAAGAAGATTAAGAAAACTGAGTTGACCACTCACGGATCTACCTCTGTATCCTCCCAAAAGGATGCAGTTGTAAAAGAGGGAATTAAACAGACTCTAGAGGCATCCTCTCAACAGGGCATCTCTATTGAACAAAGCACTCTCCCTAGTGCAATTTGTAAAGAGTCTGCACCCCAACTTGAGCACTCTCAAGTTAATGAAAGAAGAAATAAGGATGGCACACACATTGAGAGCACATCAATTGAAGCTCCCTTATCTATTCAGGGGGAGCTTCCAACACTCAATGTTAACATCACTAATCTCATATCTCAAATTTCTTCTACATATAATGAAACACTTGAATCCACTTCTTAAGTGTTGTCAAAATCAAGCGACACAGTTCAAGAGACTGTGTTCACCACCCAGGAACTATATTTAGATGTTGAGAGGCTACTAGATGGGGTAGACTTTGATGATACCATCAAAACCACAGGGGTTTCATCAGTTTTAACTGAAGACCCTATGGATGTTTCTCAAGCACCTTCATGTGCTAAACAATCTTCACAGATTAAAAGGTTTGAGGGTAGTACTCCTAAGGGAGAGCTATCTAAATCCTCTCCAATTCAATTGAAGGTTCCTCAGGCAGGGACAACTCCCCTCAAAACCCTGGATGAAATTGCTTTGTCAATAAAAGATGGGAGTCAAACTGTCAATGATCCAAATATTGGGGAGGCAAGCACAACACATTAAAGTTCCAGTTCTTTGTAAGAAGAACAAGGGTTTGAGGCCATGGTACATGACAGTAACCTGGTCAAATCCCCTCAAATTCAAATGGAGGTTCCCATAATTGGTGAACAACACACGGTCAATACCATAGTTCATATTGTGAGTTCAACTGTGACTCCAGTCACAGGGTTATCTACTACCTCCATACCCTCTACCTCAAACCAAACATATATCCCATCCACCTCAAACACTACACCACAACCTTCCCACCTTCTATCTCAATGGCTGCAGGATGCTCAAGCCCAACCTACTACAGTTGATGATCTTTTGGTTAAACAACTTGCAGGCCTAGCCAATATCTCCCAACGACTTCTTACCACAGATATGTCAAACCAAGACTATCAAGATATTCTACTCTCATACAATAAGGATGTTAAAGAGCAGCATGAGAAAATTGCAGATGAAGCAGATGGTAATGCGGATGCATGGCTCTCAAAGGATTTCATAACAACTATGGAGGAGGCCTTGGAAAAATTCAGAGAAGAATATGTCACAATTTTGAGTAGTAATGCTAAGGTTCTCACTCCTCAGGAGGTGTATGATGTTGTGACAGAGGTGTACAAAACACAATTAAAAGCCTTTAATCATATTGAAAGAGCCATGGAAAGCACTATGTTCGAGCATCAAAATAAAGTGAAAATGTTGGTAAATGAAAGGATTGATGAGCCGATGCCAATATTTCAAGACATCAAGACCAAGATCAACAGATTCTCAGATAGACTTCAAGCCCTCTCTCTCACTCCCGTAGAAGAGATGTTCAGGCTCAATAAATCTTTCATAGCTCTACATGAAGTTATCCAGAAGCAAATCACTCAATATAATGACTCAAAGGTCAAGTTGGATAAACTTTACCAAGCTAGTTTTGACCTTCAGTCTTGGTCATGGAGGAGGTGAAGCATGTTATTCAGAATTATGTTGGTTCTTTGGCAGCATCAAGCCCACAACAATCCTTTTCTACATCAACACTCCTACAAATCCAAAATTTGCAAGCTCAAATCTCTTCCCTACAATCTTCAAATGCTTATTTAAAAACTCAAGTTTCTCAGTTGACAGCTTTGGTTCAGAGTCAACAACAAGATATCAAGACCCTAGTAGACTCCCACAAATATCTCCAAATGCAAAATTATGTCACTCTGGGAGCTTTTATGGGTGCTTTGAATATTCCTCTTCCTGCATTGCCATAAGTAGTTAGACCTAAAATTCCTACTCCTCTAATCTTGCCTACTACCAAGACTTAGGGGAAGATAGAAGCCAGATTGCGAAAATCATCCAGCCAAGCCACAACCACAGTTCAAACAAGTCAAGTTGATGTTGGGAAAGAAAGACTACAGAAAGTAGCCAAGGGACCCTATTTGGACAAAGAGTTTGATGAATTGCTCAGGGCTATCATAGTTTCTCTAACCAACAACTTCTTCACCTACAAAAAGACTTTGAACAGAAATATAAATTTTCTAAGGGTAATAATGGTGACTGTATACAGCTTTCAGGAAAGGAATATTATGGCCAACATAAATGACTCTGGTGTGGACAAATGTATGCAGGTGTCTCTCAATTATCTTATATTTAAAAGAGCATATGAGCTGGACATCCTCATCAATAAAGTCAACAGGGTGATTTCACAGGACATTCTCTTGCTAAATAAACTCAAAAAGGCTCAAATAGCTGCTTTTCCAGAAGCATATCTCCAACCTAGCAAGGAAGTGACCTACATATGTTCATCAACCAAAAAGTGCAAACATTTCGTGATTCCAAAGCAATGTGTCATGGGGAATTTGAGGTTGATCATGACAATAGAAGTTGATTTGAAGCACAAAAGGATCAAGACTGTAGAAGATGAGGAGATGATAAAGATATCGGGAAGATACTCAAGAAATGCTGAAACTTGATGCCAAAATATCAATTCAACACCAAATATGATTTGGATGATAACGAACAGAAGAAGGATGAACACAAATCTTCTGGATTAAATCCAAGTTAATCTTCTAAAGAAACAGGCGGCAAGGTATATGAGAAGAGAAAGGGGAACGAAAGAAAGGAAAGAGGATGGAAAAAAAAGTAGAAAAGATCGTAAAGGGGAGTCAAAGAAACAGAATGTCCATGAAGCAAAAGTGTCACAAATCAAACCTACTCAAACCACCGAGCCAAGCCAAACACAATCTCAACCAATCCTACCTTAAAAGTTAAAATTCTTAGTCAAACAAACTGCAAACACCTTACTCAAGATACCAATCAGATCCATCAAAATCATACTTAAGAAAATCACAAACCTACCTTCATTCAAGCCTCCAACCAAAACTCACTTCAAGACTGTTCGGAGAAAACCTAATAAAATGCAAGCTGATGCTAGTGTCATATGGAACTACTTCAATAAAGTTGATTTTCAACCTCTAAACATGAGCATAACAGATGATGATTACTTTCAACAACTATCTGAAAAATAGTCAAAGTTTGGGTTGTCTCTTTGTCAGAAGTAAGAATCTACTATTTGGATGATTCCTTCATTTTGCTTAGCAGAGAAGTAATGGAAACATTCTCAACCACGGAAATGAAGAGGGTGATTAGTTTGATGAAGGACAAGGATACAAGTAAAATGATGTGGAAGGTTGTGATATTTGAAAGGCTGAGAGAAGGAAATGAAAGACATGCTAGGATAAAGGCTAAGAAAGAGGAAAGTGAAAGGCAGTATGCCAGGGAGATAGAGATGTTTGAGCAAAGATCAAATGAACACAAGGCAAGGGGCTGACTAAAATCTCTAACGATGGACATTTTCTCAATATCTAAGTTGGCAAATTTTCAAGATTCAGAGTTGGTTATCTCAACGGTTACTCATTGGATGAATGGCTCAAGTTGGTAGAAGCCTTAAGAGGGACAAAAAATTATAGAGGAACTCCAAGTACTAGTAAATCTCAAGGACCTTATTAAGAAAGAACCAGACTATGAAAAATTCACTTGATGGTTGTAATTGTTTGAACTGATGTAACTACTAAATGTATAAATTTGTAGTTGTTAATTTGTCAACTTTTATGTATTTAATTTTAGCTAGGGTTTAATCTTGTTATCAAGCATGAATTTGTGATAAGCAATCTTCTCACAAATTGGGGGAGATTGTTATGCAAGACATGCCTGATTAATAACAAGACTAGGTCACATTGACAACCCTGATATTTATTTATTTGGTAATCAATTTTGTATCATGTGTTATATTTCTTAAGTCTGTAAAAAGGTTAAAATATTATACTGGAGGATTTTTCTTTGAACAAATTCAAGCTAAGGAATAAACTCTAGAAGAAAATCAAGCCATGATCATGTCTCAAAGAAAAGTGTAGAAGCTTGGAGTTTGATAAAACTTTTTATGAAAAATGTTCTAAGTCAAGATATCGACAAGTCATATATCTAGTTATATAGAGAAGTCATTCAAGAAGTCCAGAATAACTTATCAAGAAGTCCAAAATGGCTTATAGAGAAGTATCAGAGATATCGATAAGTCAAATGAAAATGTAGAGAATTGGAGATATGGACATGTCATTTCTGCATATAGACATCTCAGAGATATCGATAAGTCAAAATGTGTATATAAAGATCTAAGAGATATCGACAAGTCATATCTACATGTAGAGATATCAGACATATCGACAAGTCATTTCATATGCAAGGATCTAGAGACCTCGACAAGTCTAGTATACCTATAAAGAACTAAGAGATCTCGATAAGTTATTATACTTATCAACATGTCACTTCTCTATAGAACAAACTGAAGATCTCGACATACTTCTCAAATACAGAATGCAGACAAGTTCAAGATTCAAGATTATCAGTCAACAAACGATCTAGTCACTAGATTAAAAAGTCTACAAAGTAGCTGGAAGAATACAAGATCAAGGGCCAAGATTAACTGGACAAAGGGTGGTCACAGACCTGCAAGATTTTGCACATATTTGTTAAGCTAGAATTGGAAATAAGAAAAAAAAGATTGCTTTAGAAAGTAGTTTAGTACATTTTAGTGCAAGTCTTGTAAATCTGTGCTGCTAGTCTATAAAGCATGCACTGGTCCTTAGTTTACAAGTAACAAACAGATTAAAATTTTCTTGTATTCTCTCAAGATAGAGTCCGAGGTCTTATATTCTTAAGAACACATAATTTGTAGCAAGACAAACTTAATTAATACAAATTAAGTGAGTTTTGAAATAATTTGCTTGTTAATTTATTTCTGTAAACACAATATCTCTGCAAAATCTAAACTGTCGTGTTCACCTAAAATCCAAACAAGTTTAAAAAGGCCAAAAATCTAAGAAACGCATTCACTTCCCCGCGTGTTGCATTCAATATCTAACACAATCCTATTTATAATTTTTTTTAATTAGATTAATATTGAAGATAATAAATATTTAGAAGTCAAACTTATTTAGATTATATTTTAAAAAAAATACCATTTCCTAACCAACTTAAATCGTAATTTTTAAATTTGAATCAGATTTATCATTTTTTCTTGAACTTCTCTATTTTTAAATTTTAAAAACTAAATTTTCTCCAATCTTTAGATACTTATCAAAGACAAGTGCTCTAAGAATTACAAATCTTATCAAATTCTATAATTAATTGATCATAACGGAAAAATCTAATCAACTTTTGTAACTATTTGACTAGTTCTATAATTTTATAGAATAAAGTATTATCACGTCAAGTTAAATACATTAACATATTTTATTTTCGTGATTATTTCTTTACAATTTTTTTTATGAAATATTGTATATGAACTTTGTGGTGTTGTTAAAGTTTTAAATGTATATAACGTAAACATTATAGTATATTTATAATTGTCTTTCTTTCTAATAAAAAATACATGAAAAGTAATTTATATAAAACAAGAATTTGTCGGGAAAATAGAGTTTATAAATTACTATACATACCAAGAAAAAGAGATGGAACACTTATTTTTAAGAATAATTAACTTTAATTATTAAATTAAATTTACATAAAAAATTATATACTTTATTTAATTAAAAATTTAAATTTTCTTTCTAAAGTTTCTCTAATTTAATTAATAAAGAATATATTTTCTTTCTAAGTTCTCAAATTTTAGGTAAAGAAATATTCAAGATACATATTTAAAACATGAAAGGTATCTGATAATAAATAAGATTTTATACCAAAATCAGTAATTAAAACTTTAGTTTAACATAATTGAAATAGATTCAGAATAATTATAAAAATATCATTAGTAGATGTTGAGATGCAATTTTTTTGTGCAATTACTGTATTTATACATATTTTTAGTCTTAATTTTATTATTACAACGGGCGTCGGTCTAACAAAATATAATACAAATCAGTATGATTGTTGTCGGTTTCAAAAAAATGTGATATGAATTGGTATGATAAAGAAACATGTACCTAATTTTATTTTATTATATATATTATAACACGTGTTGGCCTAACAAAACATAACACACAATCAGTATCAACAATTATATGATTAATTTATTTTATTTTAGTTAATAGACCGAAAATTCACATTGCCATTTTATCTTGGACAGAACCGGACCTAAGTTGTATTATGGACACTGAACCGAACTGAACTAATTCGATTCGGTCCAGTCAGTTTTTGAACCAAAAAGACCAAAAAAAATTCAAAAAGAAAATCATATTAAAAACTAAACAAAAATTACAAAATCTAAAATATAAATATAGTAATGTGATACATAGAGTTCTAAAAGTATATAAATACAATACAAATTAAAAATTATGATTATAATTATTAAGATATATGTAAAATATTTATAATATAAAATTATAGCATTTATAATTTGGTTTATTCCGTCCGGATCAAAATATTTTTCAAAAGAACTAGACATTACCTATAAGGACCGAATCGAACCGAATTAGCATGGTTCGGTTCGGTTTTTCGATTTCGGTTCGGTTTTGTTTAACCATAATAGTTTATTGGTTCGATTCGATTTTTCGATTTCGGTTCGGTTTTTCGATTTCGGTTTGGTTTTGTTTAGCCATAATAGTTTATGTTTTTTTAAATAATCTTAATATGATTTTATATATATATATATAATTTTAGGGTCGTTGCTCAGCGCGACTTTGTCGACTGGTACTTATATAAAGGAGAATATGGGGGCCTTTATGTGACACCTCTTAAATCGTCTTATTCTATTTTTTGATTTTCTCAATTTTTTTAATTACTAAATATCAAAAACTACAATTACCTTATTAACTCCTAAATATTTTATTATCGTTCGTAATATTCTTCTAAAATTCCTACAATTTATTCCATTAATATTTTTGCAATTTTTAAGATAAATAAGATAAATAATTCAGGAAAGCCTGGACTAACAACTTAAATAGTAATGTTCTCCTAAAGTTCCTACAACTTATTTCATTAAGATTTTTGTCATTTTTAAAATAAATAATTGAGGAAAGCCTTGATCAACAAATTAGCTAGTTTAAAAGTTAATTGAGTAAAATCTTGACTAACAAGTTAGGTAATGTAAAAATGCAAGTAAATAATCCTATATATACATTAGTGCCAATTGTTTGATTCCAAAAATAAAGAACAAATCGTTAGATAGATTTTTTATTACAGTCTTAAACTACATTTTGCATGTTATTATAATTTTTTCGCTATTTATTTTATTAAACCTTAAGCTTGTGTTAATTGTTTGACTGGTTTTATAATTTTACGGTGCAACGTTTATTTAAAAAAGAAATGTGAAGGCTACAAGACTTAAAATTTCATTTTATACTATACATGTTCAAATTTAAGGGGGTGTTTGGTTGGTGTCAGGGAAACGGAATGGAATACAGAAAGGGAAAGGAAGAGAAAGGAAATGAATAATCCTCAATTGGTTTACTTGTTTGGTTCTGATTCGAAAATGGAATGAAAAATTACTTGATATATTGATATTTGATTTTTTTAACATCATATAATGTAAAAGGATTCAATTTATTTTGTATTTATAACAATATAATTTATTTACATTAAAATAAATTAAAAAAATTAATTTATAACATTTTATTTTTTTTGAAAAAAATTAACATATAAATTATATATCAAAATTATTTTGAATTTATAAAACTAAATAAAAATTATTTGTTATTTTTGAAAAATAATTTACATATTTATCTATTTTTTGGGTTGCAAAATTTAAAATATAAATAAAGTGAAAAAAATTAAGTTGGAAAGGGAAAGCAAATACTTAGGGGGAGATGGGGAATGAGCATGGTGGGATTTGGGGTAAACCTAAAACTTAAGCCCTGTTTGGTTGGAAGAAAATAGAGAGGAGGAGAGGGGAGGGTTCCTACAATAAAAAAATGTGTTTGGTTCATATTTTTAGAGAGGAGGTGAGGGAAATGAAGGGCCCAAAATCCATTATGGGACTTATTTTGTTTCCTCCCAATTTGGGGTTTTTTGGAGAGGAGAAATTTTATTGACAAAAATGACCTTACACATTCTTAATACATTCTTAATACTTACATATATCCTAAAGGACTTATATGTAATCTTAATTATAAACCTCTCCCTTCCCCTCCTGTACCAAACATAAAAATGAGTTAATTCCCCTCTCCTCCCTTCCTTCAACCAAATAGAATTAATATTATATCATTTCCCTCCCCTTCCCTTCCCTTCCCTCTATTAAAATTCCTCCACTTCACTCCCCACCGTTGAACCAGACACAGCGTAAAAGAGAGAAAGAGAATGACAATATTTACTAAACAAACATCAACAAAGGGAATTAGTCAAACTGATTCCCTTTCCCTTTGTTAATTACCCTAAACCAAACGCCCCCTAAGTAATTTTGATGTAGTTAAAAGATAGAGTAAAGGGCAAAATGTATACATATTGTTTCATAATTGTGTAATTTGTGTAGCTTAAATTTCATTTTTAGCAACTTGTGTATCTCAAATTAGCAAAATTGTGCAAATAGTGTACAACCGTCAAATATGCGTTAAGTCCGTTAACTCCTTTCACAATGGGAGTTAAGAGTATATAACTTTTGAGCAATTTGGCAAAGCAATTTGGCAAAGCTAATGTCAGGCAACTCCAAGAGTGGCCATGTTTTTTAGCCTAAATCTTGACATAAATTTGGACCGAGACAACTCTCTAACAATTCGGTCTAAATTTTGGTCTTAATTTATATATCAATATTTAATTCTTTCAACTATTAATATATTGTTATTTTAATGTATTGATATTAATTCACATACATATTAATTCAATTGGATGCCAAACGAATAAGATCATCTTAATTTTAAACTTAATAAATTTATTAAATTAAAAAAAACATTACACTTAAACAATAAAAATGAAGAAAAATTAATATTATATTTAATTAACTAAAAAAACAAATATTAAACTACTCTGAATTAGTATATTGTTTCCACAAATGCTCGATTAGTGCATATCGAAGAATAATATGAGTTTTTTATTTTTTCTTTTTCGATATCGTCCAAGAAATTGTTGAAATCGAGCATTTTCATCATTTTCTGTTAGAAAATTAGGATTTTAGAGTTTAATTTAATTATGTTCTTGATGTTAATCCTAAAATCTAATGATTGGAAATTGTTCAATGATATTTGAACTTAAATTTTCATGTATGGTTTTAAGATTTTTCTTAATGAAATCCATATGAAATGAGAGTTGAAAGTAACTTGGAAAAGCTTGAAAAAATTTGAGAATGTTTGTCCCACATTGAAATAAATAAAGGAGGGTGTGTGCTTTATATGGTATTACCCACATAAGTAGTATACAACTACTAAGGTGTGTGATGGTCCATTGTGTTGTTATGTGCTTCACGCGCGCACACACACACGCGCGCGCCCCGCCCCGCCACGCACCGCACCGCACCGCACTGGACCGGGTCGGGTCGAAGGGCGATTTGGGCGAATGTCTCGCGTACGCGAGGCGACCTGGGCGAGGATTTTATTTATTTGAGAATTATTTTAATTCGAATTTATTTATCGGTGACTGGATTATGGGCTGGGTACTGAAATAGGCTAAGTCACTTTGTTAGTGGGCTTAGTCTAAATATATTGAACCTGCAAATAATCTGATCTGTAACAAGTTCTGATAATAATGTGGGTGTTAATGTGAAAAGCTATTACAAATAATTTAAATTCAAAAGCTGATCAGTTTTGATTTTTTCATTAATGAATTCAAAATCTGATCAGTTTTGATTTTTTCATTAATAAAGCAGTTTAATTCAGACATTAAGTGTGTGTACAGTTTCATTTTTCCTCTCCTATAAATAGAGGCTAAACTGAATGAATAAAAAAAGAACACACTACATTCTCTTCTCTTCTCTTCAACCTCTCTGCATTTCTCTCCCACAAGTCCTGAAGTGCTGATATTTTCCGGCGACTAAGGTGCTGGTCGAAGTGGAGCTTTTGTTGCTGCTGTTAACATAAACTCCGAGCTGTTTTATCCTGGTGGAGATATTGTGCGCATCCCAAACGCAGCAGGTAGGGGCAATATTCTCTTCAAGAGCAGCCAGGACTTCGAGCAAGGCCTGGTGACTCAGCTGTGATCATTTTTCTTGGCATTTTGTATCTGTGAACCTGTATTTCAGTCACTGTTAAAAGCTATGGTTTCTGTTACATCTTTCTTTCTCTCTACGTTATTTCAGTTACTGATTTTGTTTACCTGCATGTTTTGTTTTGTTAACTGTGGTCTTGGCCTACACTTGTTAAATTCTTTATACACTTGCTTCTATGTTGCTATATTTGTTAGTGAGATTTTACAACATTTTCAACCGTCTCAACTTCTGGATCTCTGGAATTTCGATCGGCTCTTGAATTGGAGCACTCAAATCACGTTCATCTTCAATTAATATATTTTTGTTAAATAACTATTATATATAAGTGAAAATTAAGAAATATAATTAATAACTACTTAATACATATATATATATAATAATATTCAATCAACAAATTAATAAATATATAAAACATAAAAAGTTAATATTTTATTATTAAAAAGATTTAGGCCGGTGAATAGTGCCGACCTAAATTTAGGATAACAATATTTACCGGCCTAAATTGGAACGGGGCAATAGACCACTTTTAGGTAGATTTAAAACGAAATCGGTCCAAATTTTGGCAAATAGGCCACTCTTGGAGAGGCCTCATAACCGAATGTGAAGTTCCTGACCCCTCCCTAAAACACACGTGTATATCTTATGTTTTTTCAATTTAGTGTTTTAATATACATGTGTATGTCTTGTTTTTTTTCAATTTAGTGATCTATAAACAGGCTTTTAAGGTGTCACAAACTCATTTATTTAAATAATTGTAATTTGAGATTTAGAGTTTATATTTTAAGTTTGTGTCTACATATTATCTAGTTTATTAAAACACATTTGCTAATCTAGATAATAAGTAGACAAGAACTTAAAATATAAACTCTAAGTCTCAAATTATCAATATTTAAATAATTGAGTTTGTGACACCGTAAAAGCCTATTTATAAATTGCTAAATTAAAAAAAGACATAAATATGTATATTAAAATATTAAATAAAAAAAAAGACATAAACATGTATATTAAAACACACGTGTGTTTTAGGCTGGGCTCACTAGCTTAAGCCCTCAGTTATAACATTGGCTTTGTCAAATTGGTCAAAAGTACACTATTTACATAACTTTGCTAATTTGAGATACACAAGTTGCTATAAGTGAATTTTAAGATACATAAATTGCACCTACATAAATTGCACCGTCATAATATAACTAGTATAATAACATGTGTGAGACATGAGTCATATTTTAAAGTTTTTTTTATAAATTATGTAATTATAATGTTTGTAGAGCCCTTTAGTCAAATTTTGAAGAAATAGAAATAAAATTTCTCTCCAACAAGTTCCATGACCCCGTCTATAACATTAGGAGTTTCGAATACTTCCTCACTTTTAGGAGTGAATATCCTCTCAACTATTATTATATTATATTTTTCTTATCCGTTATTTTATATTTAATGAATGAATACAAACAGGGTAGTAATTGTGCGTTTAAAACGAAATGATTAAATTTAATATGTAGAATGCCTTTAGTATTTTACAAATAAAAAGTTACAAATTAACATATATGTTGAATACAGAGTTGACCAATATCTTTAATTTTATTTAAATAAACTATATGTACTGCTCTATATTATTACCGAGTTCACTACTAACTTACAATTAACTTACTCAATTTAAAAAGATAAAAAATGCATAACTGGAGTCATAATGACTTACAATCATAATATACAATAATGTACAATTTACATTATTGTTAATATTAAAATTTATTTTAATGAAAAATATTAGTTTTTGAAATTCATACATACATATGTATGAGAAAATGTTAGTTTTTTATTTACACTACTGTTAACAAAGTAAAATTAAGTTATATGTATGTGTGTTAGCATGTAAATTATTGTATGTTACATCTCTTAGTAAATTATGATGGTTTCAATTATTTATATGCTAAATATCTGATTTATTTACATGTATAATTATTATTGACATCTAGTGAGATAATTGATTACCTAAATAACATGTATTTATAATTACTCAAAAATTAAAATTATGTAATAAATAAATTGCCATAATTTATATATGATATTCACATTATCACTGACAAACAATCCATATATATTATTTACGCAACCGGGTATCAATTATGGTTGTAACATAAAAATGAATTATATATTTTTCAAACTTATTATTTATATTCATGATTTTTTTCAAGAATTCGAAAAAAATGTATTTATATCGTTATTTAAACCATTTTTAAGTTTCTTTTATTACGACTATAATATTTCTTCATATAATAATTTGATAACATTTTATACTATTCTTCTAAAATTAAAAAATTTCAGTTCGACAAAATTTTATAAATATCAGTTGAACTAGTTAATTTCTTCAAATTAGTGAACAAAATATATTTTTTCCTTACATAATATAAAATACATTGAATCAAATGCTATAATATAGTATAGATATAACTTTTATTTGAATAATTCAAAATATTAAAATAATTCAAAATATTTGTACAATATTATCTTCATCAATGAATATTGTTGATCTAAAAGAATTCTTTTAAAAAAGTTAGTTTTTAAAGTAAAAAATGAAAAATAAATCGATTTAATATTCATCGTTGTTTTAACAAATCTAGTGAGATCTCATTTCAAATTTCAAATATTTTTAAAATTGGGACAAATCCCAAAAATAATAATGCGTTACCCATGAAGTTTGTAATTTTAATATAAATAATCAATTGACTTGATTTCATAAAGACTTCAAACACATTGATTTATATTAACATAAGATATTAAAAAATTTCACATTATTAGTAAGATATTCTCGCCGAGTTTTTAATTTAAATTTATTAAACGTAGATTGTGACTATGTTTTTCGGCCGGGTCATATAGTCAAATTTTGAGTATTTTGTGAACAACGGGCCAAGCTCTAAAATTCATTAACTAATTATAATTCGAATTTATCTAAATATGTAATACAAATATAGATTATTTACATATAAGTGATTCTATTTTCAATATTTTTTAAAAATTTATATATGTACATTTTAATTACTTTTTATAATAAAAAATATGTTAAAAATATATGAGATATATTTTCATACTAAAAAATGATTAATAAATAAGATAATAATCCATGTATGTACTATACCTCATTTTATATCTGTAATTCAATTCTTTAAAATTAACTGTATAAATATTCAACTAACGATCATTTTTTTTTGAAATTCAAGTAATTATCTTTAAATTTAAATAAAAAATTCATTTAACACACTTACATGTTATGTGTATGATAAAAATCACATATGATAATATGTTATAGTGGTAAGAGGTTGTATAGTTGAATGAAATAGCTTAAATTCTATTCTCACAATAAAAAACAGTGGTAATTTAGTTTTTTCAATGAGTTCTCCTATTATATATAAAAGAGATAGGTACACATTTTACTCTTTACTCTAAAAGATACAGTAGAGCACAATAAATATAAATTTGGCATATATTAGAAAAAAAACAAGTACAACAATGAAAAAGTTCAATAATTTTATATATTAATTAGTGCATTTTCATATGTATTTTAACATTGTAATTATAAAATATTTATTTTATTTTCAACATAGTGCATATACAAGTAAATATTATTATATTTAACAAAAAATATTTGATATTATCTTTAGAATATTTTTTATAATGCTGCCGCGAAACGCGATTTAGTATCCTAGTTTAGAAGATAGTTAGATTACCATTTTTTAATTCACCACCACTTGTTTTTAAAGTAGTTAATTTATTTATTATATTTATAAAGAAATGTGGCGGGAAAGTGGGGATTGGGAAATTGGCGGGAAGGGCGAGTGGATAATAAAATGCTGCTATTCAATCCGAGTAATTAGGGTTTAATAGAGAGGGAGGTATAGAGAGAGAGAGAGAGATCAGGAGAGAGAGAGAGGATAGATCAAAAGAGAGAGAGAGAGAGAGAGAGGTGGGAGATCGAGAGAGATGGTAGGAAGAGAGTACGATTTGGTAGGCAACCCACTGGGAGCAGTGCGGTCGACGTTCGAAAAAGCAATTGAGGCGGGTGGTTCAAACCCTGAGCCCTCATTTTTAATTGATGGAAAAGACTGGGGAGCTACTCAACTCTTTCATCAATTCCTCCTCGACCAACCATCCGCTCTATCTCAGGTATCCCCAATTTTCATTATATTATTATTGTTATTATTGTTTGACAATATAATTCATATTTAATATTCATTTCTCAGATACCTATACTTGACCGTACAAGTCTTCCTCATCTTCAACCAAATACACTGGTTCGTTATAGAGGCATGGTTCAAGATATGCTGGGTAATGAGTTCTATGTTGGCGTTCATAAGAACGGTGAAGGAAGTTGGACTACCAATAAGTTCACTGATGTTTCCCATCTTCCTCTCGGGACTTTGTCGGAAAATACTCGCATTTGGGAACGTCGATTGCTCTACTGCGTTCCCGTGAGTTCTTATCCTACTATCATCTGTTTCCTACTGGCTATTTCCTGTATTATGTCTATCTCTGATAAATTTTGTTATTTTTGCGTGAATTGGTGAAATTATTTAGCACTTAATAAATTTGATAAATTGCGGGGTTTACTCATGTTTTTATTTACATTAGACTGCAATTCATTACCTTATACTTAACACCCGATTACAAGCCTAATGTCTGCATAATGCAGTTTTGGCCCTAGAAGGCTAGAAGTTTATAGAATTTAAAATTCTCAATTAAAGTCTGGACCCTAAAAACAAAGACCCTTCAATCTAGAGTGCTTTTTATTCTAAAATATCAAGATTTCATTATTATACGTGTTTTATTATTGATGGAACTCAAACATTCATATTGTACTATGTATCGCCAAATACATTATGATTCTAGATTGTTAGAAGAAGAGCTTGAGTACTTGCAGTGTGAACTGAGAAAGGTTATTACGAAATAGAAATTCAATGTTGTATAAAGAGTCGTTTATGCAAATTTAGAAACTGCTCTTCTTCATTATGATTTGGATAATAAAAGTATTGATGCTCTACTAATATTGAAAAAGATTGTTTAGCTTGCTTTGCAACTAATTTATCTACAGAGGTAAAGGAGGTGTCTCAAATTAAAAGGTTCTTGAAGTGCTACTATGTAATATCTCTTTGTCCAATTAATATATATAGTAATAAGACTTTACCTCAGAATGCTGGCTGGCTTCTTGATAGACTTCATAGAAAAAAGAAAAAGGGCTCTGCCTTAACTGGCACTTCACGTAAATATCAAGGCTGAGTATCCAAAGTAACATTGCACACAAATTCTTTTTAGGCTACGAGTAAGTGCTGTTAAGGTGCTTTTTATCACAAGGCGTGTCAATCTTATGTGTGAAGATGGTTCTGAGTTCTGAGAAGCTTGGGCATATGAGGACTAGACAATAGTCACGTGTTGTGTTTAGCTGCTCTGATTTATTTATTTATTGTTGGAAAACATAGGCAGACGGTCATGTACTGTTTTGTCTTTTTCCTTGAGATTTGCCTCATTCTCCTGGCCTCAATATCGAGCATGTGTACTCCCCTGCTCTAAGTATGATAGGCCTATAGGTTAGACAATACTCCTTTGACTGATACAATGTGTTCCCTTTTTTGTGGTAATAATGTTACTCAACAGAAGCAGATTCTTTATAGAGGAGACTTAATACAAGACAAGCCTAATTGAATGTATCCACATATATGAAAAGTGTGAGAAGCGATACCATATTAATAGAACTTACAAACTGATAATATGCTCTAGTAATGGTAACATTATTATTTGTATGACATTTTTCTTCTAGTTCCATTTCTTGTCAGGCGAGTTTAAAAATTATTTTTTCTGTGGTTTTATTTACTTCTTTCAATTTGACGGACATGAATTATTTGTGACAACTTTCTCTGAAGGTCGGTTTAAATTCTTTTTATAATTTTATTTCAACATTCCTGATTATTTTATAAGTAGTAACATCTTATTCTTCAAGACCTGTTTCAGTTTCTGCTATTGATGTTCAGTCATATTGCAAACAGGCTTTGTTATTAATACGCAGTTGAACTTTCATTATAGGTACCGGGACAGAATTTATGGGCTGAATCGTATTCTGAATCTGTGACAAGTCCCTGTTCTAATGTAATGTCTCCGCATGGGGAAAAGCGTTCGAGGGATGATTGTGAAGACATGGATTTCCAAGTAATTTTTAGTAATCCAAATATATCTCATAGTTCTAATTACCGTGTCAGGATAGCAGTAATTGCAATTCATTTATTTTCTTAACATCACAACAATGCTAGGAATAGGATCTTAAATTTTACAGTGATTATCTACCCATATTTGCATTAATAAGCTTGTACATGCAAACTCTCATAATTCCTTCATGTTTTTTTTTCTCATTATGCTAATTGTCAATTCTAACAAAAATTTCAGGCATCTGATCAAGACTTTCAGGGTTCTACTAGTGCAAAAAAGATGGTAAGAAGCTAATGATCTCCTTGGCTACATTTATTTTTATATTTTATAGCTGCTCTGTATATCTACTATGACTGTCTTGTACATGATAATGGCACATTAAAAAGTATCCTTATAGTTAGGATTTCATATTCTTTTTACAATGTGGTATCAAAAGTAGCCGTAGACCATGAATATAAAATATATGGACAAAGTTTTATTTGTTTGATGATTACAAAAATTTGTATCCAAATCACTATGTAGATGCAAAGTTTGTTGTCCTCCTTTTTGCTGAATATATTTCAAGTTATCTTTTGGTACCTAAACCTAGACTTGATATATATTTTTTCAGAGAGAGAATATGCATTGTCCCCTGCTATTACGTTCTGAAGAGCATATTCTGCACGGATCTACTTCTAATTCAGATATGGTGCCTTTTGATATAAAATCTCTGTCTTGTTTAGTTAAGGTCAGTAATATTTGTTTAGCACTTTGTTTTTTAATAGCTACACTTACATTAAAGTTTTCTTGTGGTTCAAATGATGAAAATTTTAGCAATATATATTTCTGTATTGAAAATGAAATGCAGATATATGACACTCTAGAGTCAGAACTGAAGCTGAATGATGTTTTTGAGTTTGTTGGTCTTCTTACTTTTGATACAAAGCTTGCCGCAGAGGATGATACTTGTGATGAGTTGTGTGAGGATGAATTGGTTCATCTACCCCCTCGCAAGGTCTAGATCCGTCTTTTTTGTCTTTTCTTTCTTTGGTGTTAATACCTTGAGTTTTTGTAATGATCATATGTTCAATGAGATAAGCTCAATTCTTTGGTAGTTTTTCAAGCTCAAGGTGTATTACGGTAAGAAGTTTTGTTGTTTGTTTTTATTTTCTAAATGTTGTCTGGCCAGTTTCTAGACGCATTACCTTTTAACGGATTGAGTTTAAAAGTCTTACGGTTTGTTGAAATAAAGGAAAATGCTGAATGATAAATCAGCTGCATGAGCTGGATGAATTATTCTCTTAAAGAAAATAATCACAAAGTGAAAACAACATTTTATTGCTGATTTGTTAGAACATTTGAAAAAGAATAACACTATTGTTTAATTCTTGAAATACAAAATTATATATGTAGTTTTATGTGCATGGCTTGAACATGCTAATAATATTATATTTAAATAGAACTATTTAATGAGTCTAATAGTTGTACATAACAATATTCATAATATATTTCTTCATATTATAGTAATTATGAAGACGATTAAAATAATGTTACGGAAAAAATTGTAGTTAAAAATGTCAACAATAATGACGAGTTTCCTGTGAATATATTAGGACATGTTTAAAATAAGAGATGGCATGTCCGCAAGGTAACTTAAGTAACAATAGGGATTAGCTTGGTATGGGTGTACGAATAACTTGGCTTATTCTGTTAGTAGAGTTGGGTATTAGCGGAACAACTGTTAAAAAAACGAAATCTGGAACTTGTCTTGGATTATGGATATATAATGCCTTACACTGAAACAAATTAGTTTTGTTTGTTTAAGCAACTAAATGTTAAAATCTGAAATTTAAATAACATGGTTACCACTGGCTTCACATTCTGTATCTAGGTTATGTATCTGTAGCATATATCCAGGTACTAAACTTATATTAAGGCCTTGGTGTTTTGAATCAGTAGTTGTGTATCAAGTCTGAGTATAGTCTACTAAATAGACTAGTTTAGTCATGTGTCTAATTGCTTTTGTTTTGATAGAATACAAAGAAGAAAAACTGGAAGTAAAATGGTATTTAATTTTTCTAGCAAAAAGTAAAAAGAGAATAGATTTGACTATGTAATTTTGCAGGTTCCTCGTCTTCATTGCATTGTACACCGGAAACTTGCTATTCATGACTTTCTTTCTGCTTCACTAACGTTGGAGGTAATTAAATTTTATTTCAATTACTCGTGTAACTTATTTTTCATCTGCCTTTTGTTTTTCTTGATTTTTCTGCATACTGTCATTTGAGTTCCGCAACTGTAAAAATACAGCCAAAATCTAGTTTGGTGAAAGGAGTACGGGAGTCACTTTTGAAACATCTTACTTCTGTTCTTGGAAATGATGATTTGGCTGCTCAATTCATGTTAATGCACCTTCTGTCTGGGGTAGGTGGCTTTAAATTATAATAATCATATTTCTCTCGGACACTCTTTTTCTTGTTTTTGCTAATTTTAATTACACACGCACACACCATGAGTCGAACTCTCGATTCCCGCAAGGGGGACGAGAGCTCAACCAATGCACCAACCCTTTGTTGGCATTTATCGGACGCCCTTACATTATACAAGACGATCATAGTAAAGTTCTGGATTTTTTTAACCTAATGTAAAACAATTTATTAATTCAGGTTCATACTAGGTTTGGATTGGTAGCTATTGGCAAGTTGTCGCTGAATCTAACTTGCTTTAGTAAAGAAATTTTGACTGTGTTTGGAAATCGCATTAAAGTTGCAGTTGCGAATCTTGTTCCCTTCACTATGTGTATGCCTCTCACAATAGATCATCTGAACAGTGCTTCGCTTGCGCCAGCTAAGGATTACCAAACAAACAGGTACAACTCTTGCAATTATATAAAATTAGTATCTCTTGTGTCTTCTGTCTGACAGGGAAATATTTCATTTCAATTCATTTGTTATGCTTCAGACTGGTGTCCGGGCCTTTGCAGCTAAGTGAAGGTACCCACTTAATAGTAGACGCGACTGAATTGCAGACCGGTACTCTCAACTCTGTTGGGGTTGAGAATGTAAGATTGCTGAAAACCCTATTAGAGTCTCAAAAGGTAAAGGCAAAGTACGTTTATGTGTATGTACTATGCAGGCTTATAGATATATGTACCTAAGTGATCCTGCATTCCTACTAAGGTTGATATATATTTGCATAATGCCCAAGTGTGTAAGTTCTTTAATTTCATGATCTTAAACTATAAGCTAGACTAGTTTATATCTATGTATGTGAAATTTAAACCAGTAATATTGTGTCAAAGTTTGCATCTCTAATAATGTTCCTCATATTCCTGGTACTCCTTTTCTCAGGTGGATTATGATTTTAAGTACTATAAAATGGAGATGGCAGCAGATGCTCAAGTGTTAATTTTATCAGAGGGAAAATCAAATATTTTGCCAGCTGATGTCATTCTACCTTTTCATCCACAAGCTCCTGGTGTTTCTGAGTATGTGGATATGGAAGCACTGAAAGCTTGGAGATGCTACTTGGCAACTTTTAGATCATTGCAGCATTCTATCGATTCAGAAATGCAGAAGGTATGAGCTAATTTGTTATGTTACCCTATAATTCTTATACTGAAGTGGTATTAGCTGGTGAGTTAAAATAGGCTAATCCTTCTCAAGAGAATTCTCATCTGTTTTACAAGTAATTTTTTTAATTTATATTTTGTAGCTTTAATATTTGAATTACAAGTTATGTTTATATACAGGGAAGCTTCCTTACTTGCTTTAGCACTAATCAGTAATTGAACTGATAAAAACTGTATTCTAAT
Source organism: Apium graveolens (assembly GCF_009905375.1). Lineage (NCBI taxonomy): Eukaryota > Viridiplantae > Streptophyta > Magnoliopsida > Apiales > Apiaceae > Apium > Apium graveolens. The sequence goes on along the minus strand of NC_133648.1, from coordinate 251,010,986 downwards.
TAGCAACGTCATTTGCAAACAAAATACTTGGTGGCAGTAGAAGCACTTTATCCTCCCCATACAGTGACTTCCATTAATTTGCAGTAGACCCTGCCTTTTGAAATAGTTTGCATAAGCTCGTCTGTTTGTGTTGGAAAAGCAAGGTTTCTTTGTTGAATAAGATATGAACTGGGAATTGCATCTAAGTTTAGTATATTATGTATGCAGATTGTAGAAGATGACCTGGTCGCAGCTAGGCAATCAGATAGAAGCTTAGGCAGCTCGGACTTTAGCAGGTTGGTTATTAAATAAATTAATTAATGTATCATCTAGTTATTTGATTTCCTTTTTCAGCTATTTGAGATTTTTTTTTCTGAACAGATTGCTAACTATGTCGCGTCTAGTGTCAATCAGCTTTGGTGAAACTTGCTTGTCTTTAGAACACTGGCAAATGGTAATGGAAATGGAGAGGCTGAGACGTGAGAGGTCAAAACCAAAGATAGTAATTGGGCATTAGATGGGATGTTTTTTATTTGGTGAATTATGCAGATCTTGAAAGAATTTTCTTCTGGTAGACTTTTATGACATGTTATCTAGGGTACTGAAAGAAGGCTTGTATCGTCTGGATTGTCTTTGTCAATTTTTTTTTGGTTAATCTTGTACATAATTGAGGGCACTTGTGATCTAATGAGCAGTTGATCCTATTTATAGGCCCGTTCACAAGTGTTTTTTTTGTCAAAGCCTTTCTCAAGAGTTTTAAACATACAGCTAGTAAGTTGAATTTTTTTTTCACGCTAATAGTAAAGTTAATTATTTAACTAAGAACAGATTTTTTTAAATGTTTCTTCTAAATTAAAGTATTACACATTCAGAATTACACGTCAAAAGGTCAAATGAAGTGTAAATTGAACAGGAGTTTCCTAACTAATGCAAGTTTAGAGTTGCTCCAAAATTTGTCTAAACTTTAGACATAGTTGTAGTGATCACCTAGTTAAAATTAGTTAATATTTATTAATTTTTACAGTCATAAAATTAATTTTAATCCCATTTTGGTTAAAGGTAATAAGCGAAAATAAATGAAAATGTGCCTGTATAACAGGAGAAATGTGAGCGTCCGCGTTCAAAACCGATTCCAAACTCTAATGTGGAAGTGTAATACTTCTTTTGTCCCTAATTAAATGTTCATTTTATTTTTTTTTTAAATTTAAATTGACTAATTTTTGATATAATATTAAAAATTTTCTATTGATTATTTTTAAAATTTAAAAGTTACATTAAAAAATAAAAAAGATTAATATATAATTTTTAATTATTATTTTAATTTTATTATAGATCTAAATTTTGGTCAAAGTTTAATTAAATTGACCGATTAAAAATTAAAATAAATATGCATTTAAAAACGGAAAAAATACTATAACTTTTTTAATAATGAAATACTCCCTCCGTCCCAAATAAACGTGTCATGTTTTGATTTTTTATACTATTCAGGGTAAACGATTAACTACTAATTTATATCTAATCTATAAGATTAAATACAGTCTTGAGTGATATTTTTGAATTCGTATTTTTGAGTATTTTAATACAATAAAATTTTTATATTTAATACTAATACAAAAGTAAACATATTAATAATAAAAAATGTGTATTGATAAATTTGTTTAACACAAGCGAGAAAAGTATACAGAGACGGAGGGAGTATAAGATATAACAGTACCCCAAATAACGACAGGAAATTGCGTTGAGAACACGAATTGGTTGGAATATCCGTTAAAATTTAGTAATTTGGGTGTGAATTTATAAAGGTGAGATAATAATGAGGTAATATTGGGAACATCACATACACAGTACACACCCTAGCCATTATTAGTGGAGGATAAAGGAGGAGACACCAACTCGCCCTGATATAGTATTTGACTAAACATCAAGTGGACCCCGGGAACAATCCAGAGAAATGAAGAAGAGAGCAATCGTACTCCTCTACTTGGTGATCGCGTGGGGGCTAATGAGTTGCGTAGCAGCAACAAGGCTGCTGTTGCCAATTACTAGTACTAGTACTAGTACTACTGCTCCCCCATTGTTTGATCCATCCTCCAACTCCACCAAGCTGGGCCTCAACAACGGCCTTGCTAAAACTCCTCAAATGGGGTATGTCTATGTCTGTCTGTTTACTGTTTTATTCTATACTACCCTTCTACCACCATTTTAATGATATACATCCTATTTCTTTCCATTTTTAGTTTTTTATATTATTGATTTGATTGGTTTATTTATAGATGGAATAGCTGGAATTTCTTCGCTTGCAACATCAATGAGACTGTTATCAAGGAAACAGGCAGGTGCCCCCTTCCTTTTTCTACTCCCTTGCCCCCCCCCCCTTACTTCCTCATTATTTTTTTTAAAAAAATTTCAATGGATAGGATTTATATTAACTCTTGTTATATTTGTTGTTTTTTGTTATTTTACCGGAAATTTGAGATTTAAGTTTCCACGCTTGCCTCCAATCCTCGTGTAGTTAAGGACATTTAGTATTAGGATCTGCTACAATGAGCCTTGCCGGCACATTAAGTGACATTTATAAAGGTCATACCTCCATTAAAAACAACAGCAAGGAAGATAATAGAATCTTACATTAAATGTCATTCACAGTCTAATTTTAAAAACAATAGCAATTTTTTTATGAATAAAAATCAAATTTAATCAGAAATTAAAATAAATTAGGACTAAACATAATATGGTTACATGTAAATAAGATAGCAAGTTGTATCATATGTTACATTTGATTCTTTTATTAAAAGTTTATATTTCTACCCAATGACAGAACGTGCGTGCATTTTCTGGAACAGAGTAAGATTGTGTGCATCTTACACTTACGTCTATAGTAGTTCTATTAAATATTTTAGTAAAAACTTTAAATAACTTTTTATTAAAGAACAACTCCTATAATTATCTCAAAATTTTTAATTATTTTTAAAGGTTTTTAAATGACTAACGAAGTCATTACTTAAATTTTACCGTTTTTAACTTTTCATTAAAGGAAGGGCATGATTTACATGAAACTTAAAATATAGCGGGTAAGGCTCGGAAGTCAGAAATGGAAAAGGCACCATTTTGAAAAGTCAAAAGTAGAAGGGTAGCATAATAGCATCGAGAAAATCCTTATTATATATTGAATTTATTAGGTAAGTTGGAAATTTAACTTTTTTTAACAGCACAATAACAACAAAGATCACTAGCCCTTATTTTATTGTCGAAATTGTAAGTTGGATATGATATGTATAAAATATAATGACATAATATTGTTTATTTAATAACTGAATTGTTATTACATGTGGTTGTCAAAATTGGAATACTATGCCTGCCTTATTAGGTGATCACAATTCACAACCAACATTATAAATTAAATTATAGAATTATTTTGTGTGGTTCCTGAAATGCGCCCCTTGGCCCTCTTGTAAAATTGTGCTATATGGTCGAGCCGACTCAACCGCTCTATGACGATGAACGGCCAATTATTTCTGGTGCGGATGCATGGATTTTAACTGATTTTAGTTCACTCTTCAGATTTTTGTAGTAATATTATACTAAATATTTCTGATTCATTTATATGTATTTCTTGTAAAAACAAAACCTTTCAATATTTGTAGAGCAATCCAACTAAAAACTAGGATCTGCTGCCCCTTTCCGTTAAATAAGTAAGAAATAATAATATCAGTACCTGTGTTGGTACTAATAATACTAATGTCTTGACTTATTTATCTCTTCAACACACTTGACACTTCATATCATTTACTCAATACATCAGGGAAAGTCCAAAACACTTTTGTATGCCTATTGTATGCTGACAGCTGACTTGTTTTTTGAGCGTAGCACTATTCCTCATATATTCATATATTGCATAGACGTGCACTCACTCTCTTATTTGCCTTTTCAAATGGTACTTCATTCCTTCGTCAGGTACTCAGAATCCTTTCAAGAACTAATTTGTTAATGTTTTTGCAGCTGATGCACTTATTACTACTGGTTTGGCGGAGCTTGGCTTTGTATATGTAAACATAGGTATTTTCTGCTAGTATCGTTACTTTTCATCAAAAGATTGATAATAGGACTAAACACATCTCTTCTTACAGATGATTGTTGGTCTTCTATGAAGCGGAATACGGAGGTACGTTTATTGTACTTTCCCCACCTCCCCGTCATCGCCCTGTAAGGCAGAACTGCGGAAGTTGTTTCTAGAATTGTATAGTGTTTATTAATAAATGCTGTTTGTTAGGGACATGTTTGTTCTCTGGGGCTAAATTCCTAATTCCCATCTCACACATGTGCACAGCAGGCAGGCACACCACGATCCTTTGGTGGCATGTAAAATAGGAACCACTTGATAAGCGGATCTGTGTGAATAAGTTAAAAATCAAAATCCAAATTTTAGAACTGTTAAGCTTTTACTTGATAATTTCTAGGATTCAAGATCTTATTTAAACAGTCATAAAATTTACAGTATTATTTATTAGTTGAATATTATGAATTGATGAGTGTTTAATAGTAAATTTTGGGATAAAATCTATTCTTTGCCAATTCTCTGCGGAAATTGTCTATTCTCTTCTTCTACCCTTTTCCTTCCTTCTTCATGATCTTCATAAAACAATTTTCTACATCAGTATCTGTGCTAAATACTTTTGTGACTTAATTAATTGTTCAGGGTCTATTAGTCCCTGATCCAAGAATCTTTCCATCTGGAATTAAAGTTCTTGCTGACTATATACATGAAAAGGGTCTCAAACTTGGTATCTACTCTGATGCCGGGTAGGATTATCATTTTTCTCGACATTAACAACTGCAAATGCGATTATGTATCTTTTTTTCTTTTAATAGACCTAATTATGTTTTGTAGGGCTTTTACATGTCAAGTTCGACCTGGATCTCTTTTCCATGAAATTGACGATGCGAACCTTTTTGCTTCTTGGGTAAGTTTTGGTATTTGATTTCTTTTGGTGAATCTATGTAAGGAGGAATGCCTCCAGGTCCAGGGAAAGACAGTTAACTATAAAGAAAGAGAATTACTATTACTCAACTAGGAACTGATGTACTTCACACTGATATGTGCATAATTGTTGATATATATACATATGAGTTAATTGCATTTTGCAACCCCTACCTTTCATTGAATAACAAAACTATATACTTACTTTCAAAAATACAGTTTGCAACCCCTAACTTTAGACATCAAATACAATATGCATCCCTTTAACCATTTTGTTAAAAAAATTTATATTGTGGATGGTAAAATTGAAATTCAGCAAAATATTTAAATAATAATTTTAATTTTTTTAAATTAAACTAAAATTTAGAATTTCAAATTATAAAAATAATATTAATGTCAATTATTTTATTACTCAGTATAATTTTTAAAATTTTAAAATATAGATATATGTAGAAACTTTATGATTATATATATAAACATATATTTTGCTTAATAAATATATTTTAAGTATTTAGCATTATGATTAATTTAGAGTATTACTAATAGAATATAGGTATAATTTTTTTCATGTTAAAAATGTATTAAAATAAATATTTTAATTAATTTGAAATTTTACTTATTAATATTAACATCTTAATTTCAATTTTAAAACCGAAAGGGATGCATGTTGTAGTTGATATTGAAAGTTAAAGGTTGCAAACTGTATTTTGCAAAGTAGGTATACTGTTTTGATCTTAAATGAAAGGTGGGGGTTGCAAAGTGCAATTAACTCTCTCTCTCTCTCTCTCTCTATATATATATATATATAAGCAAGCCTCACTTACCCCAGTAACATAAGCAAGCCTTAGCAAGAAATGTATTATACCTTAATATGACTTTTTAAGGCATCCCTTGATTATCTTCGGTTTCTATTGAATCCCAGAGAATAGGAGATAAAACCCTTTGGGCATCTCCCCTTCCAATAAAAGCAATTATTTTTTCCCGAATATACACAGAATGCATCACTCAGGGAGTATCTGCACTATGTATTGAATAGTTGTCAAATATCCGTAATTGCTCTAATTTCTGAATGAAAATTAGATTAAAATCTAAAATTATTCAGAAGTACTGAATCTTTTAGGGTGTATAGATTGGTTAGAGTATGTTGGTCCTATGGATTGGACCTTGGATATAGCCTATAGGTTATTTATATGTTAAAGGAATATTTGTATGTTAACTGGTATGCAACTATGCATAACCAAAATATGCAAATATGCATAGCCTAAAAAGAAGAATTAGAAGTCAATATATGGAGTATAGACTGCAATGTATTGTCAAATGAACATCTCAGACCCAAAATTAGAACCCGTGCCTAATATAGACTTGATTTTGTGTAACAATTTAGAAATCTTTAGTGGTTCCATCTGCTTGCCATATTCCGAGTTATGATTCTCTGACTTTCCTCTTTGGTGACCTTGTGCTTATTATGTAATAATAATAATGGGTTTCCTACTTGGTGAAAGACAGATATTTCCTAGCTTGCTTGTGATCAGCTGTCATGGCCCAAGGAGGCTATTATTTATTTCTGTTTAAACCTTATAGCTGTAGGAGCTGTTTATAGTGTACCATTTCTTCTTACTCTTAATGAGTGAATTCCTTGTCATTACTTTACCATCTTCTCTTCCCCTCCCCCAGCCCCATCCCCCTATTTCCAGATGATATTTTTTCTGAAAAGATTTTACTTGGGTAATGCATGGTGTTACTTGAAAATATATTGTGCGATTAATATCATCGATGTCCTACAACTGTGTATCATACAATTTATGAAATTTGTAGATAGAGTTATGACAGATTGTGACCCTGTTAGACTATGCTGTTAGAATATTATTTTGACATATAGCCCCTAGGGGCTTGGGGAACAGCAGACTAAATTAAATTGTGCTCTTGCTTGACTCTCCCATTTATGTTTGATGTCATTTTATTCAGGGAGTGGATTACTTGAAGTATGACAACTGTTTTAATCTTGGCATCAAAGCAGAGAACAGGTTCTTTTACTTTTAGCCTTTTTCTAATGTTAATGACATAAAATAAAATTTAGGCAAAACACTTCTTATTTTCTTTAATTAACATTTTTCTAGATATCCTGTGATGCGCGATGCTCTACAAGCCACTGGGCGTAACATTTTCTATTCCATTTGTGAATGGTAATGTGAATTAATTACTTTGCAAGTCAGATATCTAGTATACTCTCTGCTTTATTGAGATTTAATTAAATTAAAAAAATTCCTATCATTTTGATCATTGACAGGGGTGTTGATGACCCCGCGTTGTGGGCGGGTGAGGTGGGGAATAGTTGGCGAACAACAGATGATATTAGTGATTCATGGAAAAGGTTTATAACTTTCTCGCCGATCTATTTAGTCTCTTATAGCCTGCAGCCGTTTGTTAGTGAAAGTAGCTGTGTTTTAGTGCAAACCTTTTCATGTTTTATTACTAATTTATCTTGTATGGTATTAGAATCATAATAAATAATATAAACAACTTCATTCTATGGAACTAAAAACGGCTGTAATAACCTATAAGAATGAAGAACTAATGTACTGAAAGTGTGAGTAATCTATGTTGGATTAATTTGATATTAGGTCAATCAAGTTAACTTGCTTAGAATGGAATCCTGTGGAGATATGTTCTTTTTATATTCGTTTCTGAACAGCTTGGTTTTGGCCTTGGCTCAACTCGAATTGTTTGCTGAAAAGCTTAGCTCTGCTTGTTTATCTTTGTTTTCTTGGCGGGGTTTGACCTGGTCAATTAGGAGGAACTCCTGAGCGTCTTCCTTGTTGCAAGACTTTGCCTTGACCTGACCAAGGCGCCAAAGACGTCCAACCACTAATTCATTAACCTCGCCTGTCCATCTAGGCGATGCCTTGACAACCATTGACTGAGCTAATTAGTTAAAATTGTGTATGATGATATGATCAATCACATATTGGCAGCTTGTTTATTTTAATTTAAAATTTAAATCATTCCTTTGCTTGATCTGACCTAGTAAAAAAAGTTGGGATACAATGCCTTGACAACCATTGACTGGGGATATTAATTAATAATGTGTATGATTAATCACATAGGCAGCTTTTTAATTTCGATTTACACTTATTTAAAACATCCCCTGGCTTAATTTGACCTAATGGAACAAGTTGGGATTTATCCTTCCCAAGATTAAAGGAACTAACTACTGGGATATAGCTTTGGTGCTTGGAAAGGAAGTTGATTTTTTGTTAAATGCAATTTCTTGTCACCTCAAAAAAACAATAAATATATTTTCAAAGGTAACAGTATGAAATTATAAACCACATTTATTATCAAATTCAAGTGTTAATACCATTTATAGTGTTATATCAAATAATAGTAGAATCTCATCAATGATTAATAAAACACTTTAGCTTATGTCGTACTGCTGGTTATCATATAAGTGTAAAAAGAACACAAAAAATTGTGAAAAGAAATTCAAAATAGAACACTTACCTACTGTCGTGCATCCAGCTGTTTACTACAATTTGTTTACAATTAGTTGTGTCATATACTGTTAAGCAACCTTATTTTTATTTGTAAATAAAAATATGGTGTACTGTGTATCTTGTTCCAAACAAAATTAACACCGAGATGTCCATTTCTAAATCCCAAGGACCTACAACTGGCATGGAAGTGTTTAAGCTTGGTATATAACTGACAAAATACTATACCAGGGGTTATTAGTGTTTTGGAGTTCTTGACTAATACCCAGTTACGTATACTAACCCAGGTGTACGAAAGTAGTATTAAATATATGTAATATATGTGTTTGCTTATGTCATATTATATTTGTTCAGGCACGGTATTCATGTTGCTGATCAATCATGTATTTGTCTTACTGTTACTCATTTGTAGCATGACTGCTATTGCTGATATGAATGACAAGTGGGCTGCGTATTCGGGACCTGGAGGATGGAATGGCAGGGATCTCTTAATTGTGCACAACATCATGTCCATATATCTAATCTTTTAAAGGATTTATGAATTCTTCATCTGTACTGTTCTGACAGATCCGGATATGCTAGAAGTTGGTAATGGCGGTATGACTTACCAGGAGTATCGAGCTCATTTTAGCATTTGGGCTTTGATGAAGGTGTTTTCTTTAAATTTCTCTCTGTTTTACTTTTACCCGTAACAGCTATGTTCTTTATATGTTTATAGCTTGCTCATATCCACTGACTAATTTTTTTTTTTTTTTTTGCAATTTTAAGTTTTGATCAACCTTGTCGAAATTGAGACTTCCAAATCTTTTAAGTAATGGCCTATACAGCATAAGAACTAGCAGAGGAGAAATAGTTTCTTACTTGCTGCAACTGTTTCTATGTTGCTTTCAGATAGGAGATTTTGAAAGTCTCAGGGATGCGATAAAATGATATTATTATTATATATAGCACTAGCCTTACTTTTGTGGGATTGTATACTAATACATTTCAATAGTATGATGAATAAATGAAGAACTCAATTTTTAATTAAACTAGAGCTTATAGTACGTATTATTATTTTATTTAAGTCAATTTTGTATTTTTCCTCCATATATTGCCGTTTATGCCACATTTTTTATAATCATCCTATATCCTTTTACCTTAGTCATCTAATATGTGCTCAACCTTCTATGTTTATGTGTTTACTTTAAACTATTTCTCTTTATCACATATTTGTCATGCTCGCACTTTCCAGTTTATGTTAGTTTAGGTTATGACCTTGTATTTGGTTGCCAACTATATCTATTATTTGTCCAGGACCACTTTCTTTCCATCCAATAGAGACGTTTAAGTTATGACACTGTATCGACCAACTTTGCAGGCTCCCCTTCTAATTGGATGTGATGTAAGAAACATGGATCGAGAAACGTTAGAAATTTTATCCAACAGGGAAGTCATTGCAGTAAACCAAGGTAATAAGATTTCCTCCATACCTCAATGGGTTAATGACTTAGAGTGTCTGTGCGCAGGCATGTTTTTTGTGTAGTATTTCTTTCCATCTAGTCCGTTGTAATTTTCCACTCTTTTAACACCTCAAGAACAGATTTAAGGAGCAAGGTGTGATATGTATATTATGTGTGTTAACATAGCTCCTTGTTCAAATGTTAACTTCTGATTAAACATTGAGCATGGCAATCCGTATCTCTATCAGACATGAGAGTTGGTACACTGCCCAGAATTTGGTTTGAGTCTCATACCAGTTTAGTTTAGAGTGCTCCCTTAAACAACTTAAGATATTACGAGTCGTAGTCTACTATGCTATTATTTGTGTGTTAATGGTTATATGCATGCCTGCTTACCAAGTGAAAATATGTATTTTCCAGATGAACTTGGGGTTCAAGGAAGGAAAGTTAATGTTACTGGAATAGATGATTGCCAACAGGTTCTTCTATTGTGATCTTATCTATGTCACTTCAATTGAAATTTCAGCAAAAATTCTAATATACTTAAGTTTGTTACTGTAGATAACATACAGTTTATATGTGTTGCCCAAATTTATATCTTTTGAACTAATCTTCCAGGGTACCTGTGTTGATAAATTTTCTATATAGTAATAAATTTATTTAAGAAACAATACGAAAAGGTACCTAACCCAAAATAATAAAGTAAATAATAGTTGTAAATATTAATAAGAAAGGGATCTCATTTGCAATATAAACATTGAAAACAGAATACAGAAAATTTTTATGATTGTGAAATGATTTTAGGCGGATTCTAGATTAGTTTTTTGCAGTTGACTGCTTTCATTTATGAATAAAAGTTTCAAGGCATCATCTGTCATCATTATGTTGAGATATGATACTATAATCTTGCTGATCCTATGTGATTGTAATTCCAGCCTCAAGGATACTGATTGATGGGGCTGGCCTTAAGATCGCATAAGATCAGCAAGATCATATAAGATTGCATGTGCCCTTTAAATAAAATAGTGAAACTGTGTGATCTTTAATTAATGTTAATACTGAGCGAAACACGCTAGAGTAGTTGAACTTTCTCAATAAATTCATTATGATCTTTGGGGAGGTTATGGAACTGTTTGTGGAGCAAGTTGTTTTTTAACTATCAGGGAAAAACTCTTTTCGTGATGTTCGGGTCTGTTTAGTATATTGGAAAAGTGATGTTTTCCTTTTCCTTGATAGAGAGACAATTTAGTAAACGTATTAAGGTGGCGTGAACTCCTAGCTGGAGTGATAAACGACATAGTTGTATTTATACCAACATATGAATACAGGCAAGACACTTCCTCCGACTTACAAAGAAACCTAACTATCTATGATTTAGGTATGGGCTGGTCCTCTATCTGGTAATCGAGTGGTGGTTGCCCTTTGGAATCGGTGCTCGAGAGCTCATACTATTAAAGTTACATGGGATGTGCTTGGAATCCAATCATTTATCAGCATGTCAGTAAGGGACTTGTGGAGGGTGAGTAACCTAGACTGTGCATCATAAATTTGTTCTATGGAATAATTTTAGATTCCAGTACACAAGTAAATTTAGAAGACAAAAAAAACTTATTTCCAACTTCCCTCGACATGGGAATTCTCCGTGAGTTGATCATTTGATATAATTACAAACTAGAAGTTTTTTTTGGGGTGTACATAAGACATCTCGATACATCACTCTCAGGTTTTAGTTTTGTTTTAAGAGATTCCTGAAATTTGAAGTTGAAACAGTATGATTTCTCAAGTTTAAGGGTGTGGTAACCTTGCATCTAAATAAATACATATTTACATTTATATTGGGTACATAGCTCATATGTTGTACTAATTAGATTTGATCTTTTGGTGCTTTAGAAGACGTGGCCTAATATCTTTTAGTTTGGTTTCAGCACCAGGATGTCTTGGAGAACGTGATGACATCATTCGCTACTCGAGTAGATGCTCACAGCTGCGAGCTTTTCCTTTTTACTCCTCAAACAGTAACTCTTCACTCTATTGCCTAAAAAATGTTCGGCTAACTTTCTTGGAAGGATGGTCAAAGCTTTTGGCCGTTAAAAATTAGATTGTTGTACCATTATTTATACCCGGCTTCAACATTATTGGTAATGGATGTTTCCAATTGTTTCGCAAGGTGGCGGTGTTTGTTCCAAACATTACAAAGTAAAAGGGTGTTTGTTGTCCCCTTTTTCGCCACAACCTGAATTCAGAATGCTCAACATATTGCATTGTAAAGTTTTCAGATTGGTACATACTATGATATTGTGAAAATTTGAGTCATATCTTTTTGCGACTATTAATATGTCTACATGTAAAAATTTAATAGAATTATGGTTGGAGCTCTCAGCTTGAATTCGAGTAGATAATAGTCCAAATACGATTTTGAATATTTACCAAAATGATGGCTAGAACGTGAAAAATTGATGGAGAGAATGTTCTGTGAATAATTTGAATAAAAGAATAAATAGTGTAATTTTAATATGAATTAAAGTTACGGAATCAAAATACAGTTGAAACTCGATGAATTAATATTTGTTAAAATAATAAACTCGTTAAAATAATATTATTTTTGCTATCAACACAATGGACATGGTTTATTTTACTTCTCATAAAATAATAAATTTACTAAAAGTATTTATTACGTTCATGATGAACAGAATAGTATGTAAAACTATGTATTGGGAAGAAATGAAGAAGACACGATAGATGAGAATAGATCTGAATATATTAAAATGACTTAATCATGAAGTAAGTCTGTTACAAGAGTATTTATATTAATCTACAAAAACATTATATACAGAATGCTATATCTAATTATTCTAACTAACAACTATCATTTTGATATAAGCTATTGTGAATACAATCTGCGATTAATACATATAATCAAACAAATGTATGCCTGAGTAAACGAAATCAAACGGAGGAAGAAAAGATATAAACAGAAGAGAGATCCTCGAGTCCAGTTGAAACTGTCTCCTTAAAACTATTTCGCCTCTCATCGTATGTGCGAGTCGATAGCCTCCAAGGATAAAACGAGGTAGCGGCGACGTTACGGATAACGAGCACCTTCAGCGAGCTTGAACGGGTACGAAACTATCACCGAGAGAGAGAGTTTTGTGTTTAAAGGCGAATATGTTTTTGGTGTGTCTAACCCTAACGCCTTAGAGGTGTTTATATAGGTGTAGATAGACTTGTGCGCTACTCTTTTCCATAATTAAATATCATTAATTATGGAATCGGTGTAATACTTGCAAACTACTCTATTCCATAAATAATCTGAAACAGAATCAGATTAAATATATCAAGACATACACCATATCAATTAATCTGAAACAAAATCAAATTAATTTATACCATAATATTTGAGCCAAATTCTAATGGAAAATAATAATTTCCATTATTAAGAGAATATCATCATATCTCACACATCTTTTAGTCATAATGCTCAAAAATATGACTTACCAATATGGGACTTATACCCATATTTTCCAACAATCCCCCACATGGGTGAGATTGGTGATCTTAGTAGCACACACCAGACAGACAGACAGACACGGAGTTTGACTTGGTGATAGTTTCTTCGATCAGATATAGCATACGATAGGTAGAGAATGCTCCTTGAACCTTCGCTCGAGTAAGCATACCGACTTTACTGGTAGACAGTAGATGTGCTTTTCCTTGAACTGTTCGACCGTTTGTGTAAACGATGATATACTTATCACTATATCGTTTCTGACTCGTTCAGCTCTCATGAGTATGTCCATTTTGGCCATGGAACATCGTCCTGGTTCTGCAGAAGTTTCTAAAGAATTGTGCCTCGCAATTCTCCTTTGAAGCGGCCCCACTTCTCTCCCACATAGGTGATCTTTATCTTATAGAGTAACCCGCGTTTACTCAACTGAATTCCATGCGTTCACTCCTGAGCTCCATGTATTCATCAAAGATCATTAAAAACTCAAAGCTTAACCTCGTACCTTACGGGTCTCACTGTTTCCTCATCATAGGAACAGGCCAGGGGTTACCCCCACAGTGATTTGGTCATCATGATTTAGTTGTCCCATTGAACCAAGTTCTTGGGATCTCCAGTCAGCAATGTTTGGGTGTCCACCATGATGCCGTTAAGCAATAGGCTTAAGACCCATCCCTCTCGATGATTTCTTAACCACTTCTCTTGATAACCATTTGGTTAGTGGATCCGCGATATTATCTTTTGACGGTATATAGTCAACAGTGATAATTCCGGTTGAGATCAATTGTCTAATGGAACTGTGTCGTCGTCGTATATGACGAGACTTTCCATTATACATCGTGCTCTGTGCTCTGCCAATAGCGGATTGACTATCACAGTGAATCCCTATTGCAGTTACAGGCTTTGGCCATCTTGGAATATCCTCCAGAAACTGACGTAGATATTCAGCCTCTTCGGCGCATTTATCTAGTGCCACAAACTCAGCTTCCATCGTGGAATGAGTTATCACCGTTTGTTTTGAGGATTTCCATGATATTGCCGCTCCAGCTAATGTAAACACATAGCCACTCGTAGACTTAAGTGCTTTCTTGCTAGATATCCAATTTGCGTCAGTATATCCTTCTAATACTACTGGGTATCTGCCATAGTGCAGTCCATAGTCTCGAGTTCCCCTCAAGTACCTTAGTATCCTTATGATCGCTTTCCAGTGATCAGCTCCCGGATTACTCGTAAACCTACTCAACTTGCTAATTGAGTATGCAATGTCTGGTCTTGTACAACTCATGAGGTACATCTGACTACCAATTATCCTCGAGTATTCCAATTGGGAAACATCTACACCTTTGTTCTTGGATAGGTGCAAAGTCATATCCACAGGTGTCCTAGCTTTCTCAAAGTCATCCTTAAGAAACTTCTCAAGGATCTTGTCAACATAATGTGGTTGACTTAATGCGAGACCCTCTGATGTTCTAGAAATTTGAATTCCCAGAATTACATTTGCTAGTCCCATGTCTTTCATGTCGAATCTTGATTTCAACATGTCCTTGGTAGATTTGATCACTTTATCATTGCTTCCGGCAATAAGTAGATCATCTACATATAGCGTCATCATGACATAGCCATTGTCATTCTCCTTGACATAGCTGTTCTCATTATCCTTGTAATAGGCACAACTATCACATTCATTGATTTTGAAGCCATTGGCCAGCACGATCTCATCAAATTTTTCATGCCATTTCATAGGCGCTTGTTTCAAACCATACAATGATTTCACCAATCTACAAACTTTCCTTTCTTGTCCTGGGATAACAAACCCTTCGGGTTGTTCCATATAGATTTCCTCATCTATGTCCCCATTTAGGAAGGCTGTTTTCACATCCATTTGATGTACAGTTAGATTACGCATTGCAGCAATAGCAAACATCATCCTTATGGACGTTATTCTCGTTACAGGAGAATATGTATCAAAGTAATCAAGGCCTTTTTGTTGCTTGTATCCTTTAATTACAAGTCTGGCCTTATACTTATCAATAGTGCCATCAGTTTTCAACTTCTTCTTGAAAACCCACTTGCTACCTAATGGTTTGCAACCAGTTGGCAAGTCCACTAATTCCCAAGTATGATTTTGCATAATTGAATCAACTTCATTCTTGATGGCCTCTTTCCACATAGGTCCATCAGGTGAGGTAACCGCCTCCTTATAGGTTTTTGGGTCACCTTCTTCGAGCAAATAGGTCATAAAATCAAACCCATAGGATTTCTCCGTTCGATGTCTTTTGCTCCTTCTCACTACCCCCACATTTTCGTCTTCACTTTCGTCACTCTCATTATCGTCATCTACAGACTCATGAGATCGTTTAGACGTCATAGGTTGTTGGTTTCCTGGATTACAGGGAAACATCGTCTCAAAGAATGAGGCATTCCTTGATTCCATAATGGTATTCTTTTGAATATCAGGAATCTTGGATTCATGAACAAGAAACCGATATGCAGTACTATGTGGAGGATATCCGATGAAAATACAATCCACAGTCTTAGGACCTATCTTCACCTTCTTCGGTGTAGGGATCAGTACCTTTGCAAGGCACCCCCATACTTTCAGGTGTTGGTAACTTGGTTTCTTTTTCTTCCACATTTCATAAGGACTTACATCCTTATTCTTGCGCATCGTAATATTTAAAATATTATTTGCGCTTCAGATGGCTTCTCCCCACATCGATTGTGGAAGCCCAGAGCTTAACAACATCGCATTCATCATTTCTTTCAGAGTGCGATTCTTCCTTTCAGCCACACCATTTGACTGAGGGGAGTATGGTGCAGTGACCTCATGGATTATACCATGTTGTGAATAGAATTCTCCAAATGGTTCAACATATTCACCTCCACGATCACTTCGTATCGCTTTGATTTTCTCAGTCTGTTGTGTCTCAACTTCTTCCTTATAGATTTTAAATTTATCTATAGCTTCGTCTTTGCTTTTCAATAAATATACATAGCAGTATTTTGTACAATCATCAATGAATGTAATAAAATACTTGTTTCCTCCTCTTGTTGGAGCGAATTTTAAATCACATATGTCGCTATGTATTAGGTCTAGCACTTTGGTGTTCCTTTCCACACGTTTAAATGATGATCTCGTTAATTTTGCCTCAACACAAGTCTCACACTTATGTTTTGAATCGATAGTAAGTTTAGGTATGTATTCTTTTGCACTTAAACATCGTAAAGTGTCATAATTTACATGTCCTAATCTAGCATGCCATAAATTAGGAGACTCAAGCAAGTAAGCAGAAGAATTCTTCATTTCATTATCGTCCTTAACGGACATTACATTGAGCTTAAAAAGCCCATCGGTTAAATAACCCTTGCCTACAAACATACCACTCTTAGACAAAATTACTTTATCTGACTCTATTACAATACGAAAGCCATGCTTACTCAACAGAGAACCAGACACAAGGTTCTTGCGAATATCAGGCACATAAAGTACATTCTTCAAAGTCAGATTCTTCCCAGAGGTCATCTTCAGGATCACCGTGCCTTCACCCTCAATGGTAGAAGTTGCTGAATTCCCCATGTAGAGCTTCTCACCAGCATCAGAAGCTTTGAGGCTAGAGAAAATCGCCTTGTCTGAGCAAACATGCCTAGTAGCACCAGTATCAAGCCACCATTCACGTGGATTAGAACCGACCAGGTTCACTTCAGAGACCGTAGCACAGAGGTCTATATCACCCATATCCTTGGAGATATTCTCTACCATGTTTGCTTCTTTCTTCTTGTTGGGCTTCTTGGGCTTCTTGCAGTCAGAAGACCTATGACCAACTTTATCACAGTTGTAGCACTTCCCCTGAAATTTCGACTTCGAAATCCCTCCTTTGGGTGCCAGCTTTGCCCCTTTACTAGAATTAGTCTTCTTGGGCTTGGAGCTTTGAGCATGCTCCACCATGTTTGCCTTCTCAGTGGCAACATTAACTTTCTTCTCGGACCCTCTGTTGCCTTCTTCAATACGAAGTCTAACAATAAGATCCTCCATAGACATCTCCTTTCGCTTGTGCTTAAGGTAGTTCTTGAAATCTTTCCATCCAGGTGGAAGCTTTTCAATAACAGCAGCAACTTGGAAAGACTCACTTATGACCATTCCCTCAGCATGAATGTCATGAATGATCACCTGCAGTTCCTGCACCTGACTGACCACAGTGTTAGAGTCTGCCATCTTATAATCAAGAAAACGGCCAACAATCCACTTCTTTGCCCCAGCGTCCTCGGTTTTATACTTATGGTCAAGTGACTCCCATAAGACCTTAGCTGTTGGCTTCGCGCTGTATACGTTATACAACGGGTCAGACAAACAATTTAACACATAGTTCCGACAGATGTAGTCGGAGTGCTTCCAAGCATCAGCAGCATACACAGTCTGCATGTTACTCTCAGCAGTGAGCAACGGTGGTTCTTCCTTAAGGAAGCGATCCATATGCAACGTGGTCAGATAAAAGTGCATCTTTTGTTGCCAACGTTTGAAGTTCGTTCCGTTGAACTTCTCAGGTTTTTCAGCATGTGCAGCAGGCACAGTTGGCATAACAGGTGTAGCAGGCACCACAGGTGGAACAGATGGTACGTGCGTCTATACTACAGGTGTATGCACACCAGTAGGCACCGCAGGTATGATCGGAGGAGTGAATCCTGCCGATATCTGTCCAAGAGGAACACTAAACTGTCCAATGACAGTGTGTCCCACAGGCACATGTCCCGAAGGCACATGTCCAACAGGCGTTTGACCCCCATCAGATCGTACGATCCGTGCGTTAGGGTTAATCGGCTGCTGGTGAACCCCATCAGATCCAGTGATCTGTGCGTTGGGATCAGCCGTCATGTTCATCGAATCGTTCACAGTTTGGTTCTCCATCGATCTGTTACTCAACAAAACAAGCAAATACAGATGTATCAGTCACAGATGTATATAAAATAAATAGCTTTAAGATTGTGAATACAATCTGCGATTAATACATATAATCAAACAAATATGTGCGTGAGTAAACGAAATCAAACGGAGGAAGAAAAGATATAAACAGAAGAGAGATCCTCGAGTCCAGTTGAAACTGTCTCCTTAAAGCTATTTCGCCTCTCACCGTATGTGCGAGTCGATAGCCTCCCAGGATAAAACGAGGTAGTGGCGGCGTTACGGATAACGAGCACCTTCAACGAGCTTGAACGGGTACGAAACTATCACCGAGAGAGAGAGAGAGAGAGAGTTTTGTGTTTAAAGGCGAATATATTTTTGGTGTTTCTAACCCTAACACCTTAGAGGTGTTTATATAGGTGTAGATAGACTTGTGCGCTACTCTTTTCCATAATTAAATATCATTAATTATGGAATCGGTGTAATACTTGCAAGCTACTCTATTCCATAAATAATCTGAAACAGAATCAGATTAAATATATCAAGACATACACCATATCAATTAATCTGAAACAAAATCAAATTAATTTATGCCATAATATTTGGGCCAAATTCTAATGGAAAATAATAATTTCCATTATTAAGAGAATATCATCATATCTCACACATCTTTTAGTCATAATGCTCAAAAATATGACTTACCAATATGGGACTTATACCCATATTTTCCAACATTTATATCCTATCATGTGCTTATGTGATAACTCTCTCTTAATATAAGCCATATGTATTGATTCTATATTATCATCAGCCCTCCTTTCGATGATACTGAGATATCCCCTTCACAAATCAGAGACAGAGAGGAACAAAGTCCCAATTTGGACAAGAAAGGCCAATACAGCATCTTGCCAAGTCCTTTTGTTAAGATATCATCAACATTGTCTCTGGTATAAACTTTATGCAACGTAGTCAATCCAAAATGAATCTTCTCACGGATAAAATGACAATCAAGCTCAACATGTTTAGTTTGAGCATGATATACAGGATTTGTAGTTAGATTTATGGATGCTTTATTATCACAGTAAATAGGCAAAGGTCCTAAAGGTACCAAAATAAATTCCTTTAGCAAATTAAAAATCCAAGGTACTTCATATGAAGCATCTGCAAGAGCTCTGTACTCCGCTTCTGCTGACATGTTATTTTTTTGATCGCCATGAAACAACAACAGGTCCTAAGAAAAAACAGTAACCACAAACATATCTCCTATCATTAGGATTTCCTCGCCAATCATTGTCACTAAACATTTTCAATTCTAAAGAATTATCTGAAGGAAACAACAAACCATGCCCCATAGTATATTTGAGATATCTGAGAACTCGGATGGCTGTTTGCACATGTTTAACCCTAGGAGTATGCATGAACTGACTCAACAAATGTACTGAAAATGATATGTCAGGTCTGTAAGAATTGAGATAAAGCAATTTACCAACCCAAGCTCTATAACTGGTGGGATCATCAATTAATTCCCCAGATCTGTTATCATCATATAATTTCAAATGTGGATCTAATGGCACTGATAAGGGTTTACAATCCATAATATCAGCTGCTTTAAGAAGATCAACAATACACTTTTGTTGAGTAACCAAGATCCCCTGATCACTTCTGGATACTTTAAGACATAGATAGTATTTAATTTCCCCTAAATTTTTAATACCAAATTTGTTGTCCAGAAGTACTTTCAAAGTATCAATATGTACAAAACTGCTGCCTGTGATTAATATGTCATCTACATAAATAACCACAGTAATGAAAACATAATCTTTATTGTAAGTGAAGAGAGAATAATCAGACATAGACTGTTTATTTCCAGCATCTATCAAACAAACAGTCAATTTATTAAACCATTCTCGAGATGCTTGTTTCAACCCATAAATTGACTTGATAAGCTTACACACCAAAGTTCTAGTGGTAGCATTACTGAGATATCCCAAATGAAGTTGCATATAAACCTCTTATTTTAATTCTCCATGCAAAAAAACATTATTCACATCCAGTTGTTCAACTACCCAATTTCGAGCAGCAGCAATAGCCAACAAACATCTCACATTAACCATCTTAACTACAGGTGAAAAGGTATCATGATAATCAATTCCAGCTGTTTGAGTATATCCTTTAGCCACAAGTCTGGCTTTATACCTCTCTATTTGACCATTAGCATGATATTTGACTTTATATACCCATCTACATCTAATAGCCTTTTTCCCAGCTGGTAAAGGTATAAGGACTCATGTATTATTCTGTTCTAGAGCTGACAATTCTTTCTGCATTGCCTCAATCCATTTAGGATCATGAATAGCCTGATAAAAATGTTTAGGTTCATAAACAGGTTGAACAATGGCTGTAAAGACCCGAGGATATAAAAAAGAAGTTGAATGTTTATAGGGAAATAAAGTCTGATTAACAGAAGATGAGGTATTAGGATCTTGAGAAACATGGGAAGCTACATAATCTTTCCACCAACCAGGTGTTGGAAATATTCACTATTACAGCAACATAGGGGCAGTTATATAACATATTTAGCAAGTCAAGGCCAAGATAACAATTAACGAAATAAAAAATGTAGGTAAATAACATACATATCATTAACTGAAAGAACAAAGAAAGAAACGAAAGCGTACCAGTAACCATAGCTTTAACACAGTGATAAACAAACAGAAAAGCAGTGGTAGCCAACAGGTACAATGCAATAAGAAACCAAAATAAAACCAGCTGAGTCGTCTGGCCTTGCTCGAAGCCCTGACTACTCTTGAAGAGATAATTGCCCCCACCTGTTGCGTTGGGATGCTTGCAATGCCTCCTCCAGGATAAAACAGCTCCGGACTTGATGTTCACAGCAACAACAAATTCAACTTCGACTAACACCTCAGTCGCCGGAAAAATCAGCATCTCAGAACTTGTGTTTTGGGAGAGAAAAGAGAGCAGAGAGGAGAAGAAGAGAATGTAGGTGTGGTTTATTTTCATCAACAACTTAGGCCTCTATTTATAGTAGAGGCTAAGTGTAACTGACCACCCTGACATTAATAGACTTTAATATCAGAAATCAAAATTTCTCATTTAATAGATAAATCAAAACCGCTGATTTTTAATTTAAATAAAATGTAACATCTTTTGTATTTAATCCACACATTAACTCAGTTTTAATGTTTTCAATTATGAATATATATTATCAATTACATGTCCAGATTCATTGAATCTGACTTAGCCCACTTACAAAGTGACCAATCCCAACAAAGACAATAACCCAGCCCGACTGATAAATTAATTCTAATTAAAAAATTAAATCACAAATAAATAAAATCCTCACTTTATTTATTTTTAATGTGGGATAAATGACACATTTTCCATTCCAAGTTTTTACAAGCTACTAGTTTCAACTCTATTTCTCTATGGATTTCACTAAGAAAATACTTAAATCCATATATAAAAGTTTGAGTTCACATATCATGGAACAACTTCCAATCATTAGATTTTAGGATTATCATCAAGAACATAATAAAAATTATGATCTAAAATCCATTTTTCTAATAATCCCCCACAAATCCATACAGAATTGCGATCAGGTTTTTCATCATGACTTATTTTTCAGAGTAGGTACCCTTCCGGGTTTGAACCCTCCTAAGTCCTCTACTTCAATGGCTACCGGATTCAGATGGAATGTTTCACCTTGAATCTTAATCCGTTCAGTATAACCATGTTCCATAGACGACGACAAGTTAACGGCTCTGGTGCCAAACTACGGCTTTGAGACATTAATGGTCTTGTCTCGATCCTGTTCGTCAAATGCTTCAAGGAATAACCCTTTCCTCTAATTGCGACCACACAATTACATTCACTTAGCTGGGCATCTCCATAGATATACTGCCTCTATCTCGTCAAATGACTTGATCCCATTCAGAGTTTGAACATTCTTACTTTTCTAGCAGTGTCAGTACCTTCTAGGTTTACAGGGGATAGATTCAGATACTGTAGTATCATCTATGTAGCAAAGGTACTACCAATTCATCCTTACATCTTGTTATTACCATATTGAATATACTTCGAGGGATCTCCTCTCATGTGTATTGGGTTCCTACTGTTGATGAATTATGATGGGTTGACAGTCCCATCCCCAATATTGACTTGAGGACCACTGCAGGTTCCAGTCCCTTAGTCAAAGGATCAGCTATATTATTCTGAGTTCCTATGAACTCTATAGCTATAATCCTATCAGACACTAAACCCCTTATAGACTTGAGTCTGACTTGGATGTGTCTCTTTGTTTTAGCATTATGTTTTTTACTGCTAATCTTGTCAATAGTTGTTCGACTATCACAATGTATAGAAATAGCAGGAAGCGGTCTGCTTACTATAGGTATCGCAGACATAAGTCCGTGTAACCATTCAGCCTCCGTCTCTGTGGCATCTAGTGTACACAACTCAGCCTCAAATGTAGACCGAGTCACTATAGTCTATCTGCTTGACTTCCAGGATATTGCTCCACCTGCCAAGGTGAACACATATCCAGTCACTCCATTGAAACCAGACTTCTTAGCTATCCAACTTGCATCACTGTACCCTTCAAGTACACCAGGAAATATCCTGTAGTGTAAACTAAGGTACATTGTGCCTTTTAGATATCTAAGTACTATATCAAGAGCATCCCAATGAGTTCTGTTTGGACAGCTTGTATATCTAGCCAACTTAGACAAAAAATATAAAATATCTGGTCTAGTACAGTTAGCTAGATACTGCAAACTCCCAATAATCTGAGAATACCTTAACTGAGACACAAGCACTCCTGAAGTATTCTTGACAAGGGCAACTTTAGAATCATAAGGTGTACTAGCGATTCTACACTGTGAATAACCATATTTCTCAAGTATAGATTTCTCTATATAATAAAATTGAGTCAAGTTTATTCCTTCAGCTGACTGAATCAGTTTGATTCCATAAATCACACTAGCCTCACCCATATCCTTCATTTCAAAGTGCCTTTTCAAAAATTCTTTTTTTCTCGTTAATAATCTCAATATTGGTTTCAAATAGTAAGATGTCATCCACATATAGGCACATGATAACACACTCACTACCTTTAACTTTAGTGTAGACACACTTGTCACTTTCATTAATCTTATAACTGAATGGCAATATAGTTTCATCACACTTTTTATGCCAATCTCTGGGAGCTTGTTTCAAGCCATAGATGGACTTGATCAACTTACATACTTTCCTTTCATTGCTAGATGCAACAAATCCCTCAGGCTGGTCCATATAAATCTCTTCTTCAAGTTCACCATGAAGAAAAGTGGTCTTTACATCCATCTGATGGATGATAAGACCATGGACGGAAGCCAATGCTACAAGCATTCAGATTGTTACCATCCTAGCAACTAGAGAGTATGTATCAAAGTAATCAATTCCTTCCCTCTGCTTAAAATCCTTAGCTACCAGTCTAGCTTTGTACTTATCTATTGAGCCGTCAGGGTTCAACTTCCTCTTAAAGACCCATTTACACCCAATAGTAGAACACCCAGGAGGGAGATCAACCAACTCACATATTCCATTAGAAATAATAGATTCAATTTCACTCTTCACCGCGCCCTTCCAATGCCTAGACTCTAAAGAATCCATAGCTTGCCGGAAAGTTAAAGGTTCGTCCTCGACATCGTAAGTGATAAAATCACCTCCAAAATCCTTAACTACCTTTGCACGCTTACTTCTCCTTGGTTCCTCTACTTCCTTAGGAATAGAGCTACTACTAGGTTCCGCCCCTATATTTGTCATCTTTTCCACATGATCAGGAATAGAACTTGAGGTGTGAGTAGGATCTTCCTCAGAAGTCATTTCAGGTATTTTAGTTTTTATAGGGTAGACATCCTCAAAGAATGTAACATCTCGAAATTCAACTATCGGGTTTGCCACTATGCCATCTATGTCAGATTTTAATACTAAAAATCTCATAGCTGTAGTGGTTTCAAGATAGTCCAGAAATATATAGTCAACAGTTTTCGGATCTAGTTTCTTTCTCTTGTGTTCAGGAACAAGTACCTTAGCAAGGCACCCCCACACACGAAGATACTTAAGACTAGTCATCCTGCCTTTCCATAACTTCAAGGGTGTCTTATCCATGTGTTTCAGAGGGACTCTATTCAAAATATGGCAAGCCGTATTTAGAGCCTCTCCCCACATGTATCTAGGCAACCCAGAGTTAATCAGCATACTATTAATCATATCTTTAAATATTCCGTTCTTTCGCTCAGCAACCCCATTAGACTCAGGTGTGTATGGTGGAGTAACTTCATGAACTATTGATAAGTGGCATTTTATACCACTTAGAACGTCCTATAATGGCTTGAATTGATGTCTTGAAATCAAGTATTTTGTGTATTTGATGCATTTTTCTAGTGTTTGTGCATTTCAGGGTATAACTTGCGTTTCTAGGGAGATTTCATTAGGAATAAACCTAGGGGAGTGTTTGGCATTGAATGTGGGAAGTTAGGAGCAGAACGCAGCAGAAAACGGGAGTAGATTGAAGAATTTTCCAGTAAGGTGATGGGTGCCCGTCAGCCTGGCTGGGCGGCCGCTCAGGAAGCTGGGCGCCCGCTCAAGATTGTTGGGCGGCCGCTCAGGGGTATAAATTAAAATACTGATTTTTAGACTCCTGATTCTGTTGGACTTCTGACTTCTGAGATGGTTGGGTCTTGTGGGGCTTCTATATAAGTAGTTTTCAAAGACGTTTCACATATGAATCGTGGTATCAATCAAGGAGCAAGGAGAGAAGGAAGAAGACTGTTTTAGCACATTGCAACGAAGAAGAGGAAGCATACGTTTTCTTGTGATTCTTTTATTCGTTGTATCAGTGGATGCTAGTTTTCTTTACTTTGAACCTTATTACTCTTGTGACGTACTCTGGTTTTAATAAGTATTTTTTATTAGTTTATCTTATGTGTTATTATCATGTTTTCATATGAACTTATGGTGACGATGAGTTCTATCATGGGCTAATCGTGATCATGGGGTCGTAATGGATTTACTATGGAATTCTTTAGTTAGTTGTTTAATATCTTAGTGTGTGATGATTGTATGATATCTAGTATAGGTTGCACTTATTCGTCTTATGTGCGTTGCGAACATATAAGATATGGTGTCTCTTGTGAAGCGACGGTGGATCTTGAGGTTTAGAACTTGCCATGCTAGCATAGGTTCATGTATGTGTATGCATGATTAGTAGGTAACTCTAACCGTTTTACTTTCCCTGTGTAATCATAAGGAATAACTTGTGCTTAAATCGTTATGTTGTCAAATTCTGTAGACATATAGGGTCTCAACATAATTGATGACTATTCAACTTCTATCTTAATTGTGGATATTTTGTAGAATGGTATTAGTACAATGAAAGTTGGCTTTTATCAGTTTCGTGTTGTTCGATTAATATCATCACCGTCACATGCTAAGGGTAATAACAATAACTATTGAAAGAAGTAGTAATGAAGTTATGATCTCATGTGTGTTAATATTGTTAATTCAAGTGTCAATTAAGTGTTTAATTCTCGTAGTTAATTATAGTTAATAATTAGTTAATCAAATCTACGTGTTATTGTCTTGACATTGAGAAGTAATCATACATTGGTGAGTAAATGTTAATTGAACATAATTAGTCCGAGTCTCTGTGGGAACGAACTAGAAATTATTCTATATTACTTGCGAACGCGTATACTTGCGTGAATTATTAGCGCGTGTTTTGTGCCTAACAAGTTTTTGGCGCCGCTGCCGGGGACTCGGCGTATTTGTTTAGTTTATGTACTTACCATCAGTGGTCATTAGGACTCATTGATTAAGACGTGTTACTTATTGTTTCCGATTGTGTTTCAGGTACTTTAGAGAACGTTTATGCAAACACGTTCTCGTACTCGCAAGAGGACTTTAGATACGGCTGAGGAGACAGACTCAGTTCTTGATATTCCGGAGAAGATAGATTTTGAAGATTCGGATAAAGAGAGTGAGCAGAAAGAACCAATAATCATGGGTGATCGTATAGTTCCGCCAGATCCAGCTCTTATGGGCTTTTCTCGGCCTAAAATTGATGACATTTAGTCAAGCATCCTTCATCCGGCTATTTAGGCCAACACTTTTGAAATCAAGCCGGGCACTATTCAAATGGTGCAGAATTCTGTTTCTTTCGGAGGTGCTGCGACTGAAGACCCCAACATGCACATCAGGAATTTTGTCGAGATCTGTAGTACTTTCAAATATAATGGTATGACTGATGAGGCTATCAAGCTGAGGCTTTTCCCATTCTCTCTGAGGGATAAAGCTAAGGACTGGTTACATTCTGAACCAGCTGGGTCCATCACTACTTGGCAAGATCTTGCGCATAAGTTTCTAGTGAATTTCTATCCAATGGTGAAGACTGCAACTATGAGGAGTGCACTTACTCAGTTTGCGCAACAACCAACAGAATCTATGTGCGAAGCTTGGGAGCGCTACAAGGAGATGTTGAGAAAGTGTCCACATCATGGTATGCCTGACTGGATGGTGACCACTGGTTTCTATAATAGTTTGGGGGCCCAATCTCGGCCAATACTCGATGCAGCAGCTGGAGGCGCCTTGTGGGCCAAAAGCTATACTGAGGCTTATAATCTTATTGAAACTATGGCTGCAAATGAGCATCAAAACCCAACTCAAAGGATGATGCCTGGGAAGGTAGGAGGTATTCTGGAAGTTGATGCAACCACAACTATTGCAGCGCAGCTCCAAGCGCTGTCTTTGAAGGTCGATTCTTTAGCCACCTATGAAGTCAATCAGATAGCTATGGTATGTGAGCTTTGTACATGTTCTCATGCTACGGATCAGTGTTCACTTGTGAATGAATCTGTTCAGTATGTGAACAATTATCAACAACCGCAGTAGCCTGTGCCAGCTACCTATCATCCTAACAACAGAAATCATCCCAATTTCAGCTGGAGCAATACTCAGAATGCTATTCAACAACCATATCAGCAAGGCATGAGTAAACAGTTTAATCCACCTGGATTCCAGCAACCACAACATTATGCTCAAAGGCAATCATATCCTCAACAAGGAGGTGCTGCTCCACCTTCTAGTGCTGATTTTGAGGAACTCAAGCTGTTGTGCAAAAGTCAGGCTGTTTCTATCAAGACCTTGGAAAATCAAATCGGTCAAATAGCCAATGCAGTGCTCAACCGTCAACCTGGCATACTTCCCAGTGATACTGAAGTGCCGGGTAGGAAGGAAGCTAAAGAGCAAGTCAAGGCTATTACCTTAAGGTCTAGAAAAGTTATTGATGCTGAAAAAGCGAAAGACGGAGAAGCTGAAGTTGTTCATGAAGAAGAGAAGCAAAAGGAGAAAGCGGCGGAACCAAGGAAGACTACTGTTGAACACACTCTGCCTGAAGGTAATACAGGGGAGAAACAACTCTATCCTCCACCACCTTTCCCTAAGAGATTGCAACAACAAAAGCTGGATAAGCAGTTCGGTAAGTTTCCGGAGGTGTTCAAGAAACTTCACATCAACATACCTTTCGCCGAGGCTCTGGAGCAAATGCCTAGTTATGCAAAATTCATAAAGAGTATTCTTTCAAGGAAGGTGAAACTGGATGACCTTGAGACTGTTGCTCTAACGGAAGAGTGCAGTGCTGTGTTGCAACAAAATTTACCTCCAAAGCTTAAAGATCCAGGTAACTTTACCATTCCTTGCACCATTGGCAAGTTGTCTTTCGACAAATGCCTGTGCGATTTAGGAGCAAGCATCAATCTGATACCATTTTCTATCTTCAAAAAGTTGAATTTTCCTGATCCAAAGCCCACCTACATATCTTTACAATTGGCTTATCGTTCTATTACATACCCACGAGGCATAGTGGAAGACGTGTTAGTAAAGGTGGATAAGCTCTTCTTCCCTGCAGACTTTATCATTTTGGATTTCGAGGAAGATAAGAAGATTCCAATAATCTTGGGAAGACCTTTCTTGGCTACAGGCCGTACCTTGACAGATGTGCAGAAAGGTGAACTAACTATGAGGGTGCAGGATCAGGATATGACATTCAATGTATTCAAAGCGATGAAATTCCCTACATAAGACAAGGAGTGCTTAAAGGTGGATTTGATTGATTCTGCGGTCACTTCAGAACTTGATCATATGCTAATGTCTGATGCCTTAGAAAAGGCCTTAGTGGGGGAGTTTGACACTGACTATGAGGATGGCAGTGAGCAACTACAATATCTAAATGCTTCTCCTTGGAGGCGAAATCTATACATGCCATTTGAATCTCTTGGTACTTCTAATCTCAAGAATGCTGAAGAAAAGCTCAAACCATCTATTGAGGAAACACCTACTTTGGAGCTTAAACCATTGCCAGAACACTTGATGTATGACTTTTTAGGTGATGCATCTACTTTACCTGTTATTATTGCATCTGACCTTTCAGGTAGTGAGGAGGACAAGCTCTTGAGGATCTTGAGAGAATTCAAATCGGCTATCGGATGGACTATAACAGATATCAAAGGGATCAGCCCTTCGTACTGCATGCATAAAATTCTGCTAGAGGAAGGTAGTAAGCCGACTGTTGAGCAACAACGACAACTTAATCCTATCATGAAAGAAGTGGTGAAGAAAGAAATTCTGAAGTGGCTGGATGCAGGAATCATATATCCTATTTCTGACAGTTCTTGGGTGAGCCCCGTGCAATGTGTACCTAAGAAATGAGGTATTACTGTGGTAGCAAATAAGAAGAACGAGCTCATCCTCACTCGAACAGTCACATGATGGAGGGTATGCATGGATTACCTAATGTTGAACAAAGCCACAAGGAAGGATCACTTCCCTCTTCCATTTATTGATCATATGCTTGACAGGATGGCCGGTCATGAGTATTATTGTCTTCTGGATGGCTATTCGGGGTATAATCAGATTTGCATTGCACCAGAAGATTAAGAAAAGACTACTTTCACTTGTCCATTCGGCACGTTTGCTTTTCGGAGAGTATCGTTTGGCTTATGTGGTGCGCCGACCACTTTTTAGAGATTTATGATGGCTATATTCTCTGATATAATTGGAAACAATGTCGAAGTGTTCACGGACGACTTCTCCGTCTTTGGACATTCGTATGATAAATGTTTGAATAATCTTCGTTCGGTGCTCAAAAGGTGTATGGAAACTAATTTGGTGCTCAATTGGGAAAAATGTCACTTTATGGTGCGTGAAGGCATTATTCTTGGGCATAAGGTCTCTAGCAAGGGTCTTGAGGTGGACAAAGCCAAGGTGAGAGTCATTGAAAATCTTTCACCACCTATTTATGTGAAAGGAATCCGTAGTTTTCTTGGTCATGCGGGTTTTTATAGGCGTTTCATCAAAGACTTCTCGAAGATATCTAATCCATTGTGCAACTTGCTCAAGAAAGATGTGCCTTTCAAATTTGATGATGAATGATTGGCAGCATTCGAGACTCTCAAGAAGAGTTTGGTAACTGCACAAGTTATTACGGCACCTGATTGGACAGAACCTTTTGAGATGATGTGTGATGCGAGTGATTATGCGGTGGGAGCAGTTCTTGGGCAGCACAAGAATAATCTTTTTCATGTGGTCTACTATGCTAGTAAGACTCTAAACGGAGCTCAAATGAACTAAATGAACTACCCACTACTGAGAAAGAGCTCTTGGCTATAGTCTTTGGTTTTGAAAAATTTCGATCTTATCTGCTTGGGACAAAAGTGACAGTATTCACTGATCATGCTGCCATTCGCTATTTGGTCTCAAAGAAGGATTAGAAGCCTAGACTTATTCGTTGGGTGCTCTTGCTACAGGAATTTGAGTTAGAGATCAAGGATCGAAAAGGTACTGAGAATCAAGTAGCTGACCATCTCTCTAGATTGTAGAATCTTGATTCTACTTCACATGATAAGACATTGATCAACGAATCTTTTTCGGATGAGTAGTTGTTCGCAGTTCAGGAGGAAGAGCCATGGTTCGCAGATATTGTGATCTATCTTATCAGCAATATAATGCCTCCTAATATAAATGCAGCTCAAAATGAGAAGTACTCATACATTGGTGAGTAAGTGTTAATTGAACATAATTAGTCTGAGTCTCTGTGGGAATGAACTAGAAATTATTCTATATTACTTGCGAACGCGTATACTTGCGTGAATTATTAGCGCGTGTTTTGTGCCTAACAACTATACCATTGTTTGCACAAAATTCATTAAAAACGTTACTAGTATACTCACCACCTCTATCAGATCTCAATCCTTTAAGTAACTTACTAGTTTGCTTTTCTAGTTCAGTTTTATATATAATGAATTTACTAAGTGCTTCATCCTTATGTCTAAGTAAATAAACATAACAATATCTACTACTATCATCTATAAAAGTAATGAAGTATCTAAACTTGTCCTTGGTCAACACACCACCAAATTCACAAATATCAGTGTGTACTAAATCTAACAAGTCTGAATCCCTAACAATGTTATAAAAAGGTTTCCTTATTTGTTTAGCAGACACACATACTTGACATTTAGAATTCTTTTCTATGGTATATTTTGGAATCAACTCTAAGTTCATCATATTCTTAAGAGCACCAAAGTTTAACTGACCTAGTCTAGCATGCCATATATCCGAGGATTCAACATAGTTAACAGAAGGAATAATATTATTATTCAAATTCCCCAAAACGGGTTCAACATTAATGACAAATAAACCATTTGACAAGTAACCCTTGCCAAAAAATGTACCAGTATAAAGAATAACTACTTTATTACACTTGAAAGAAATTTCAAAACCACTAGAAACTAACCAACTTCCACTTTATATTTCTACGCATGTCGGGAACATGATGCACTCTAGTCAGAGATAGTATATGTCCTGAAAGGGAACTTCAGATCCATGTTTCCTATTCCAAGTACTTGAGTGGCACTAGCATTCCCCATCTTTACAATCAAGCTATGACTCTGTTGATAGATACAAATAAACTAATATCAGCAAAAATATGCACATTAGCTCCAGTATCTATCAACCATTCATTTGACAGATAGGTAGAAAATATTATAGGGTTGTAGGATACATACCGGTCAACGTCGGTTTCAGAAGCTGTACCCTCACCAACGACCATGTTCACTACGGGCCCACTTGCGGTTCCAAGCACAGCATTCGCTTGCGCTACCACCTCGGTTTTCTTTGCTTTCTTTGTAGGGCAGTCCTTACTCCAGTGCCCAACCTGACCACAAGACCAACATGGTTTGTTTGCCTTGGGTTTCTTGGCCTTGTCCTTGTCACTCTTAGGTTTATTACTATTCACTTTCTTAGCAACAACCTTCCTTTTCTGTCCTACAGTTGCTACGTTTACCTTCGAGGTACCGTGCTCAGTTGGCATCACATGTCCCTGTTTTGACTTGTGTTGTTCTTGGACCGAGATGTCCAACATAAGGTTGGTCCAGGTGATCTCTCCTTTCTGTCTTTTCAGGGAGAGTGAGAACTCTTCCCAAGACTTTGGGAGCTTCTCAATCACGCTCATAACCTTGAACTTCTCAGGGAGGTCCATTCCAGACTCCTTCAAAGCATGCACTATCATCTCGAACTTATGCACTTGCTCAATCATGGACTTATTGTCCACCAGCTTGAACTCAAGGAACCTTGCCACTGAATACTTTTCCAGACCTTGTGAGTCAGTATTATGTGTTTGGTCTAGCTTCTGCCATAAGAGTTTTGCGGAGTAGGCATCAGAAGAATAGACATCAAACAAAGTGTTTGTTAGAGCAGCCAAAATGGCCGCCCTAGCAACCCCATCCTTCTCAGCCCACTTCGCAAAAGCCTTAACCATGTCAGCCTTTTCTTGATCTACAACCGGTTTCTCATACTCCACAACCGGCCACAAACCCTTTATAGTCAACCACAATTTCATCATTTTCTGCCAGCGAGAAAAGCCGATGCCACCGTTGAATTTCTCCGGTAAACCAGTTAATTCAACAGCTTATGGAAAGCTATAAGTGGTCCAATCAATGACCCCAACAGTTGCACCAAAACTACCACCACCTACGGGAACCTCAGTTTCGCTAACCATTATTATGCTAAATAATATATAACTAGTTATCTCTTCAAGAATGTTGGAAATATTCACTATTATAGCAACATAGAGGCAGTTATATAACATATTTAGCAAGCCAAGGCCAAGATAACAATTAACGAAACAAAACATGTAGGTAAACAACATGCATATCAGAAACTGAAAGAACAAAGAAAGAAACGAAAGCGTACCAGTAACCATAGCTTTAAGACAGTGATAAACAAACAGAAAAGCAGTGGTAGCCAATAGGTACAATGCAATAAGAAACCAAAATAAAACCAGTTGAGTCGTCAGGCCTTGCTCGAAGCCCTGACTGCTCTTGAAGAGATAATTGCCCCCACCTGCTGTGTTGGGATGCTTGCAATGCCTTCTTCAGGATAAAACAGCTTCGGACTTGATGTTCACAGCAACAACAAATTCAACTTCGACTAACACCTCAGTCACCGGAAAAATCAGCAGCTCAGAACTTGTGTTTTGGGAGAGAAAAGAAAGCAGAGAGGAGAAGATGGTAATATAGGTGTGGTGTATTTTCATCAACAACTTAGGCCTCTATTTATAGTAGAGGCTAAGTGTAACTGACCACCCTAACATTAATAGACTTTAATAGACTTTAATATCAGAAATCAAAACTGCTCATTTAATACATAAATCAAAACCGCTGATTTTTAATTTAAATAAAATGTAACAGCTTTTGTATTTAATCCACACATTAACTCAGTTTTAACGTTTTCAATTATGAATATATATTATCAGTTACATGCCCAGATTCATTAAATCTGGACTTAGCCCAGTTACAAAGTGACCAAGCCCAACAGAGACAATAACCCAGCCCGACTGATAAATTAATTCTAATTAAAAAATTAAATCACAAATAAATAAAATCCTCACTTTATTTATTTTCAATGTTGAACAAATGACACATTCTCCATTTCAAACTTTTACAAGCTGCTAGTTTCAACTCCATTTCTCTATGGATTTCACTAAGAAAATAATTAGATCCATATATAAAAGTTTAAGTTCACATATTATGGAACAACTTTCAATCATTAGATTTTAGGATTATCATCAAGAATATAATAAAAATTATGATCTAAAATCCATTTTTCTAACACCGGGTCTATTTATTTGTCTAGAAGATTGTCTAGGTGGTAAAGATGGGACAATAACATTGTCAGTATTGTTACTATGAGGTGTGGAATTAAGAGAAAAATCAAAATCAGAAGTATCCTATGAAGAAAGATCAAAATGAATACCTGAAGTTGTAGACGGTGATGGTAAAGCAGTATGAGATTGATTTGGTGAAGTAGTATGAGAATGGTTGGGTGAGACAGATGAATCAGAAGGAATAATAGAGATCCAGTCAAGAAAGGAATAAGGGTCTGGTGTTGTTTTAGAAGAAGAAACAGTCATGGATTTCTAAAAATTAGGGAAAATATTTTCATGAAAAACCACATGCCTGCTAACAAAAAAAGGAATGATTATTAAGATTGAGCAACTTATAGCCTTTCTGGGCATGAGGATAACCAACAAAAAAAAGACTTAACAGCTCTAGGAGCAAGCTTATCTGTGTCATGAACTGATGCATAACGCAGACATCCAAAAGCCTTAAGAAAATTATAGACGGGTTTGGATTTATATAAAACTTCAAAAGGAGTTTTATAAGAAAGAACTGGAGTTGGCAACCTATTTATAAGATAGATAGCTGTTAAAACATATTCACCCCAGTAAGTTGGTGATAAACCAGATTGAAACCTCAAGTCCCTAGTTATTTCAAGTATGTGTTTATGTTTCTTTTCAACTCTAGAATTTTGCTGAGGAGTGTAGGGACAAGAAGATTGATGAGTAATTCTCAAATCAGAGAGAAAAGTGGAAAATTGAGAGTTAAAAAACTATGTCCCATTATCAGTTATGATGGACTGAATATCAGTATGAAAATGATTTTTAACATGAACAATAAATGTTCTAAAAATCTGAAACACATGTTGTTTAGTTGGCATTATAAAACCCCAAGTAGCCCTAGAATGGTCATCTACTAAGGTTAAAAAATATCTGCAATCAGTAGTAGTTTGTACATGATAAGGACCCCAAAGATCCATATACACTAAGGAAAATGCAATAGTGGCATGAGAAGGACTAAATTTAGAAAAGGGAAGCCTGCATTATTTAGATAGAGGACATACAAGACAATCTGCAGTACAAGTAATATCATACCTTTACATTAGGGATATGTTTTATAACATGAGGAGAAGCATGCCCTAGCCTTAAATGACATAACTTGGACATTGGCATGACACAAGTATTGTTTACAAAAACTGAAGGTAAAACAATATTTGATGAACAAATAGGTGATACACTTTGAACTAAAGAAGAAGTGTCCACATATTGAAAGTAATAGAGACCATTCTGCTCTCTACCAGTAGCTAGAGTAATCGGATGGCTCTGGTCCTGAAATAGACATTAAAATTGAGAGAAAAACACAACACAAACAGGAAAATATTTTATTACTTTAGAAATTGACAACAGACTGCAAGAAAATTCAGGAACAAAAAGCACATCAGTCAATGTAATGTGTGAATCAATAACAACATTTCCAGTATATTTTACCAAAATTAATTGTTTATTTGGTAAAACAACATGGAAAAAGGACTGAAGAAGTGTGATATTAGAGAAAAGATTTTTATTGCAATACATATGGCTGAAAGCACCAATATCTATGATCTACATACTATTTGTATCAGGTTAAATGGAGGCAGTGAAATAATGAACCATACCTGCCATAGCCACATTCTTATCATCAGAATTTGAAGAAGAAATTATGGGATACTGAGATTTGTTTGCCATCATCTGTTGCATCATAAGATTCATGTTAACCATTTGTTGTTGTAATTGCTCAAAAGATGAATTCTGAGAAGCGTTGAAAGTCTGATCTCTCGTAGGCTGCACACTGGCTTGCATAGCTCCTTGTGTACCACCTTGTGTACCACCTTGTGTAACATGCAATGGCCTAAAACCAATAGGTGGAGAAGGTTGAGAAGCATGATTCTGAGTATTGGACACAAATTTTCCCCTTCCTCTATTCTTTGGATAACCAATCAACTTGAAACACTGCTCCCTTATATGACCTTCCTTATTACATGAGGAAATTTTGAGTCTTGATTTAAGATTATAAGGTCTATTGAAAGTTTGTCCACTGTCAGAAGGACTTGAAGCTGGTTTGGACTAATTTGGTTGATTAGTTTTGACAGAAGCATTGAATGAAGGTGGAGGCATATATCCTTATTTCTGCTTCTCATCTTGCTTGATAAAAGAAAATGCGTGAGTCACAGATGGAAGAGGATCCATCATAAGAATATGACCTCTTGCTGCTGCATAAGACTCGTGTAGCCCCTGAAGGGTTTTTAGCACATGAACGCAATGAAAACGTAAATTTAAATCTTAAAAAAAAACTGAAACCCTCCGCAGGATCCATGCGAAAAATAATATTTAATTTGTAGTTCAGTATGTTTGCCTTAAGAAGCTTTACATTAATGGAAAGATGGAGGTCTTTAATAGCGATCCAAGAACGATGAACGGAAATCCCTAGCAGCTGCTCCTCAAGTGTGAAACACTCCACCGGTATCCACCAAAAGTACAATGTGATGGAGGAGTAAGAGGTTGAGAGAATTAGTTGCCTCCCTCTTGTTCTACTTTAGAATTAGGGTTAATTATTTGGGTTGAGGCAAATAGGGTTTATAATAGTATATATATAGGCAAAACTTTCAGCTGAAATTTTTTCATAAAATATTATTATTATTAACCCTTTAATTGATTATTCTTATTAACCAATTAACTAATAATTAAAACACCTTTTAATCATTAATCCCTTTTCTAAACACTTTAGAAAAATAATTCTCTCACTTAATTTAATTTCCAAAATTAAATTCTTAATTAATAATATTTAGAATTAATTAAATCTCATTTAATCAATTATTAAATCTGCTAATTAATTATTTATTTTACAAATAAATAATTACCAGCCAGTATTAATTAATTCCTCCACCATTAAATCATTCTCTTTTATGGTGTGACCCTGTAGGTTCAATATTAAGCCAGTAGTAGAAATAAATAATAATAAAACTATTTTATCATTATTTATATAAATTCTCTAATTCATTGAATATGATTAATTAATAAATTAATCATATTTATTCTATATCGTGAGGGATACTTCTCAGCATATCGCGACTATCCGGATATACGAATTCACTGCTTAGAATACCAAGAACCTATTCAGTGAGTAGTTACCGTACAATCAATTCCTTTTACCCTGCAATGTCACGATTAAATACAAGGCATGGAACTTGTGTCAAGACTATCTTATTTAATCATTTGCTTTCCCATTTACTATGCTTAGTTCTATTTAATGTAAATTAGAAACTCCTTTCTAATTTCATTTACTCTGGCCAGAGATTCCTGAACTAGCATAAGTGGATCAACATTGAACATTCTCTTCCTTCACTGGAAGGGGTAGATCCTTTATTGATCATACACTATCTTCGTGTACAAATTCCTATACCCAGTAGAGCCCTTATAATTATCCCTGGAGACTAAGAACTAAACCAAAGCATAGTTCAGTGTACACAAGATGACTATGATGACCTCAAGTCTAAGGATACTTGTACAACTATCACTATGTGAACAACTGCTAACATGTGAGTGAACTCCATCAGTTGTTCAGCTGTGTGAGTCATGTTCAGTGAACTTATTTTATAATAAGCACCTACATACTAGCTATAGTGTCACCACACAAATGTCTATGAGAACAGACATCCTTCATAATGAAGCAAGCATAGTATGTACCGATCTTTGCAGATTACTAATTACCAGTTAGTAATCCTACAACCAGGAAATATTTAAGTTTAGAGTTATCATCTTTTAGGTCTCATTATTATGTTCTCATCATAATCCATAAAAGGCTTTACTCTAAACTATGGTATATCTTATTTAAACACTTAAATAGATAAAGCACGCAATAAAACCAAAACAAGTCTTTTATTAATATCAATGAAATCAAAATAGATTACATAAAAGTTATTCCTAAATCATCATACATGATTGGACTTAGGACACATATCTTTCAATCTCCCACTTGTACTAAAGCCAATCACTCTGGTATCTAATACCCATCTTGTCTTTATGACGATCAAAGTGACTTTGAGAAAGTGGCTTTGTGAGTGGGTCTGCTATGTTGTTATGTGTGTCAACTCTCTTGACGTCTCCTCTTTCAATATAATACAAGAAATGTTACCGCGCTCCCACTAACCTTTTTGTAGACACATGGTTCATCTATGTTTTTGATAAAACCAAACTATTTGATTGTCTCATCAAAACGGATGTTCCATCTACGAGAAGCTTGCTTTAAACCATATATGGTTCGCAGCAGCTTACACACTAGGTGTTCATTTCCCTTGGAAAGAAAACCCTCTGGCTGTGTCATATACACTTCCTCTTCAAGTTTCCCATTGAGGAAGGCCGTTTTCACGTCCATTTTCCAGATCTCATAGTCATAGTAAGCAGCAATCGCAAGCAAAATCCGAATTGATTTTAACAGGGCTACAGGAAAAAAAGTTTCATCAAAGTCAATCCCTTGCCTTTGTCTGAATCCTTTTGCCACGAGCCTAGCCTTATAGGTCTCCACCTGCCCATCTGCTCCAATCTTTCTTTTGTATACCCACTTGCACCCAATAGACTTAACACCTTCAGGCGCCTCAACCAGAGTCCATACTTGGTTGGTATACATAGATTCCATTTCGGATTTCATGGCACTATGCCATTTCTCTGAGTCAACACTACTTATAGCCTCATTATAGGTCACAGGGTCGTCATCATCAATGATTGACAACTCATTGTCATTCTCAATGACAAGGCCATAATACCTCTCAGGTTGGCGAGACAATATCCCTGACCTACGAATGGGCTGTTCCACAAAAGGTTGTTCAGTCTGAATAGGTGTTTCCACTTGATCCGTAGTAGTTTTTGCTTCTTGAACTTCATCAAGTTCAATTTTGCTCCCACTGTTTCCTTCAAGGATAAACTGCTTTTCCAAGAAGGTAGCATGTCTAGAGACAAACACCCGATGATCGGTGTAAAAGTAATACCCTAAAGTCTCTTTAGGATATCCCGCACAATTACATTTTACAGATCGAGATTCCAGCTTATCTGGGTCAACTTTATTGACATAAGCTGGACATCCCCAAATCTTAACGTGTTTAAGACTCAGTTTCCTTTCTTTCCATATCTCATATGGAGTTTGAGGAACAGATTTGGAAGGCACCTTATTCAGTAAATATGCTGAGGTTTCCAATGCATAACCCCACAGGAATACTGGAAGATTCGCATAGCTCATCATGGACCGAACCATGTCTAACAAAGTTTGATTTCTCCTTTCAGATACCCCATTCAACTGTGGAGTATATGGAGGAGTCCACTGGGAGACTATACCATTTTCTTTGAGATAAGCTAGAAACTCTCCATTCAAGTATTCACCACCTCGATCTGATCGAAGAGTTATAATACTATGTTTGGTTTGTTTCTCCACTTCATACTTATATTCTTTGAACTTTTCAAAGGCTTCAGACTTGTGTTTCATCAAATACACATATCTGAATCTAGATCGATCATCTATGAAAGTAATGAAGTATGAAAATCCACCCATGGCTTGCGTAGACATTGGTCCACATACATCTGTGTGTACCAATCCTAGCAAATATGCAGCCCTCTCTCCATGTCCACGAAATGGAGATTTGGTCATTTTACCCAATAGACAAGACTTGCATGTAGGATATGATTCAAAATCAAAGGGGTCAAGTAACCCTTCCTTATGCAATGTCCGCAGTCTATTTTCACTAATATGACCCAGTCCACAGTACCACAAGAAAGTGAGATTTTCATCATCTCTTTTTCTTTTGTTAGTATGTTCAATTTGTAGTGAATTATGCTCTACGTCACATACATACAGACCATTGTTTAAAATACCACTTCCATGAAGAACGTTATCTCTAAGAATTAAACATTTATTCTGAATAACAAATGAAAATCCAGCCAAGTCTAACATGGAATAGAAATAATATTCCTCACAATCGAGGGAACAAAATAACAATTATTTAGAACAATAGTCTTGCCTGTAGGCATATGTAAATGAAATGATCCTACAGCTTCAGCAGCAACTCTTGCTCCATTTCCCATCCGTAGAATCACCTCCTCTTCTTCAAGAGTCCTACTTCTCCTTAGTCCCTACAACGAATTGAAAATATGAGAACCACAGATGGTATCTAATACCCAAGTAGAAATTTGACTTAGTGACATATTAACTTCGATCATGAACATACCTGAATCAGAAGCGGTAGTCTCACTACCCTTCTTCTTCAATTCTGCAAGGTAAACCTTGCAGTTCCTCTTCCAGTGCCCCACCTTGTTACAGTGAAAGCAAACAGCTTTGCTCTTGGGGTCTTCAGCTTTTGGTGGAACCGGCTTTTTCTCACCTACTTTCTTCTTTTTGGAAGGGTTCTTCTTCCTTTTCTTAGGATTGGAACCTTCACCAATTAGAAGAACAGAACTCTTCTTAGGGGGAAAATTCGATTCTGCAGTCTTCAACATGTTGTGGAGTTCAGGCAGGCTGACATCCAGCTTATTCATGTGAAAGTTCACAACAAACTACGAGAACGAACTCGGAAGTGATTGCAAGACCAAGTCTTGGCTCAGCTCCCCATCCATGGCAAAACCAAGTTGTCCAAGACGTTCAATCAAATTGATCATCTTAAGTACATGGTCATTCACAGATGATCCCTCAGACATCCTACAACCGAACAGTTCCTTCGATATCTCATATCGAGCTGTCCTCCCTGCCACATCATACAACTCTTGTAGATGCATAAGGATAGTGTGAGCATCCATATGCTCATGTTGCTTCTGTAGCTTAATGTTCATGGAAGCTAGCATGTTGCATTGAGCAACATTTGCATCATCTATCCACTTACGATACACAACATGTTCATCATTATGTGCATCGCTAGCAGGTTCAGTAGGCTTAGGTGACTCAAGCACATATTCCAGCTTCTCAACCCTGAGAACAATTCTCAAGTTTCGAAGCCAGTCAGCAAAATTAGGACCAGTCAACTTGTGAGCATCTAGTATACTCCAGAGTGATAGTGCAGAAGACATAACGAATATAGTAAATCTGTAAATGATGAACACATAACAACACTTAGCAAATATTCAATTTCATTTCAAGACACTATATGAATCGGGTCTTTATTCATAAGTGGCTCCCACTAGTTTATCTAATTTATACAACCCCTAAGTGAAAATTAAGCATTCATAATGCTAGTGGGAATAGGGATCCTACATTCCACCACACAACCTCGGCTGTAGCACGAAACGTCATGTGATGTTCAATAGGCAGACAACTCTTGTCAATTACATCTTATGTTATTCCCTAATAAAACTTTAGCCTCTTCAATAATTGAGTCACGGCTGTAGCACGACAAACTCAATATTCTAAGTCAAGTCTAACCCAACATTTCGTACAATTGAATCAGTCTCCAACGGCCCACGGCTGTAGCACGTAACGACCTTTAGATTCTAATTCAATGTACACATCTCTATGTAATAGACAACTATTTCTTATTTCGAAATCAAAGCCCTCGGCTGTAGCACAAAACGACAATGATTTAAGAATAAGAACCACTTTCTACCATGTTGGAAGGCTATGACCGACACAAGCCCGTTGTGTCATTGGCCAATTACTACTTGATATTATTTAATTTTAGAGGGATTATATTATGTTACAATCATAATCATATTATAAAGAGATTCTTCCTTTTTAAATTAAATATTTCAAATCAGTAATCGATAATCAGATGATTCCCAGATCGGGGGGAGCATTGTCAAGAGGCGTCACTTAATACCCCTTTCTTACAGATAGAAATCTGCTTTTGACAGAATCATCCTTTCTCTCAATATTAAAAATTCATATTTAATTACGTGTTTCATAAACACAAGAATCTCATGATTGTATTCATAATATTATTGTTAAGGCAAGAAACGATTCCTATTCTAGATTTTCTAGAGCACGCATTATATTGATTTAAGTTCACCTAAATCTATCATCGCATGGTAAACTTAGGCATATATTTAATATATAAAATTAAATAAACAAGTAAATGTAAAGTGCAATAAAGTAAATGTGTTTTGTTATGGCCCCATCCTATGTGATCTTTATCAAGCTCATGATAAAGATCAAGGTTAATCTAATATGGTGATGGAAATAAATACAACTACTTATTACATAAGCATTCTTCTTTGTATCACCTCCATTGGATAACCTTCTCGAGTCTTCAATTACATTACATAGATTGAAAGTAAAACTAATCTAATGAACTTACAAGAATAACTCGAGTTACATTCGAGATTTATGATTACAAAGATTGACGACATGCAAGTCGTATTTAAAACCAAAACCAAAACCATTACACTAAGGTCGAAAGACCATAACCATCCACCATGCTCATACAACACATAAAAGCATGTTAAAACACATAATCTGATCTTAACATATCATATTATCCATGATCTAATCATAAAAAAATATGACAAAAATCAGAAAAATCAGAATCAAATCAGAAAAACAAGAATCACTGTTAACGGGCAGTAAACGACGTCAAACGCCTTACAGACGAGTCGTTGATAGATTTGGCTATCAGTTTTGTTCAAACGCTCGTTTACCTATGGAATAGGGTATTCGTTTGCGTAAATCGGACACCAGACCCAGATTTCATCAAATCTGCAGCAGCCAATTCAGAATCTGTTTTTAATATGATTCTCATAATTAGAACAAACATAAATCATGTATATATCAGTATATATACATATTACATAATCATCTTATGATTATACAACTCACATGAATATCATATATTCAAAACCATACATATATAAGTATATTATATCAACATCAAATCATGGCGAATCACGTACATGCTCATATATCAAAAACAGTTAAACACATAAACGAATTAAAAACTTTTCGCAAGTAGCTTTGATGCCATTGAAGGGTTTTTAGCACATAAACGCAACAAAAACGTAAATTTAAATCTTAAAAAAAACGAAACCCTCCGCAGGATCCATGCGAAAAATAATATTTAATTCGTAGTTCAGTATGTTTACCTTAAGAGGCATTACATTAATGGAAAGATGGAGGTCTTTAATAGCGATCCAAGAACGATGAACGGAAATCCCTAACAGCTGCTCCTCAAGTGTGAAGCACTCCACCGGTATCCACCAAGAGTACAATGTGATGGAGGAGTAAGAGGTTGAGAGAATTAGTTGCCTCCCTCTTGTTCTACTTTAGAATTAGGGTTAATTATTTGGGTTGAGGCAAATAGGGTTTATAATAGTATATTTATAGGCAAAATTTTCAGCTGAAAATTTTCCATAAAATATTATTATTATTAACCCTTTAATTGATTATTCTTATTAACCAATTAACTAATAATTAAAACACCTTTTAATCATTAATCCCTTTTCTAAACACTTTAGAAAAATAATTCTCTCACTTGATTTAATTTCCAAAATTAAATTCTCAATTAATAATATTTAGAATTAATTAAATCTCATTTGATCAATTATTAAATCTGCTAATTAATTATTTATTTCACAAATAAATAATTACTAGCCATTATTAATTAATTCCTCCACCATTAAATCATTCTCTTTTATGGTGTGACCCTGTAGGTTCAATATTAAGCCGGTAGTAGATATAAATAATAATAAAACTATTTTATCATTATTTATATAAATTCTCTAATTCATTAAATATGATTAATTAATAAATAAATCATATTTATTCTACATCGTGAGGGATACTTCTCGCGACTATCCGGATAATACGAATTCACTGCTTAGAATACCAAGAACCTATTCAGCGAGTAGTTACCGTACAATCAATTCCTTCTACCCTGCAATGTCACGATTAAATATAAGGCATGGAACTTGTGTCAAGCCTATTGTTATTCCCAGTGAACTAACAATGAGATTTACAGAAGGGGGGTTGAATGTAAATCTCAAAACTTTTTCAAGTTTTGAGCAGTTTCTAGTCTATGTGTTTTGATGAGCAAGTGTGTGTGAATTGCTTTGAGCTAATACAGACATATATATATTCAAACACAAATGTAAAGAACACAACAGACTTAAAAACTTTTCCGGTGGATTTGTTGTTCCACCAGAGATGTGTTATTTCAGAAAATCTGTGATTCAAAGAATTAAATCACAGCTGCTTCCTAGTACAAACTAGATGATTTTCTCTCTGGATTTTTCTAAACAGCTCTGGAAAATTCTCTTCTAATTACTAGCTACTACTTGGTTTATATATTACCAAGATTACAAGTGAAGACAAAACTGTAAAATACAATTAAAAGACTCTTCACATATTTCTTCTTCATTTCTCTATCCAATGCAATTTAGGTTTAGCCGTGAATCTTTGAATACTTCCTTGTTTGCACCAGAATGGAAATGCTGCATTTCCTTGATTCCTCCTAGAGGCTGCCATATTCTAGTTTGTCTCTGTCAACCCATGTGCCTCCGTCAGCTTATGAATTGTCACTATCAACTGCTATTGAACTAAGCATCCGTTGAAGCTTTTATCCGTTGATGACTTTATCCGTTGAAGCACTCATCCATTGATGAATGTTATCCGTTAAAACTTTATCCGTTGATGCATTAGCAGTTGAAGCACTCATCCGTTGATGGATGTTTTCCATTGAAGCTTTAGAGACATCCGTTGAAGCTTTGTTTCTCATCCGTTGAAGGCCTTTAATATCAGTTGATACTGTTTCACTTATACAAAATTACAAGGCATGAAATATTTACAATTAACCCTCCTATTTGCATATCCACTAGTAGTCAACATGACTGATAATTTCCCACAACATCTAAAAATTACAACTTAAATACAGAGAATGAAATGTGCTACAATACTAAACTTATTTCTAAGTAAAGCTACTCCTTCAACGGATAGCCAAAATGGTCTTATCCGTTGAGGCTACAAATACTAGATTTCTACTTAAGTGTTTTGTTTAACTTATCATCAAACTAATACACATATTCCTGACAATCTCCTCCTATTTATGTCTACTAGAACTGTAGGCATAAATTTGGGTTTAACTTGATGATAACAAAACACTTAACAAACATATGAACTGAAATAAAGTAGAAATTCAAAAGTGCTGC
The DNA here is from genome assembly GCF_009905375.1 of Apium graveolens. Lineage (NCBI taxonomy): Eukaryota > Viridiplantae > Streptophyta > Magnoliopsida > Apiales > Apiaceae > Apium > Apium graveolens. The sequence continues at coordinate 250,966,317 of NC_133648.1, read as the reverse complement.
AAAAGTGTGTATGCTGAGATAGAATTGAAGAATTACATTGTTTCCAAGGGTGCTCCTTTAGCCTGAGTAGATTGATTTCTTTTCCTTTGATCCCTTGTTTTCTTCCCTAGCCTCCTGTCATTCTCCTCTATTTGGAGTTGAAGTTGTCTGTAGAACTCAGCTTCATCTTCTTCATTGATGTCCAACTTAGATTGCATATTCTTGAGAGTTTCATTACTGGCAATCTTGAGCTGATCTTCAAGTCTGAAAAATCTTCTGACTCCTTTATTGTCTCTGAACTCCATCAACCAATGAGGTGATTTATGAACTGTAATTCCTCTTTCTTGGATGAGTAATATTCTAGGCAAGGCATTGGGCTCCCACCAAGTCTTCCTTATGCTGGCAATCTTGCTGAGAATCTCAGTTTTGGCAGTCCTGGTAAAGCCAGAATCCCTCTTTATGGCTGAGCATACTCTAACTAAGGTAGAATAACCTTCATTTAGAATCCTGTAGAGAGGCCAAGTCCTTTCCCCACTTCCTTTATATTTGAACACTAGTCTTTCTGGAAGCTGTCTGTCGGCATCTATTCCCCTTACTTCCTCCAGCTCATCCAGATAGAGTTCAATGTCTGAAAATTCCTTTATGTCACAAATGTGAACATAATCATCCTTTGAGGCTTGTGGCTTAGGCTTAGGCTTCTGAGTGAATTTGATTGAGGTTAGAGGAGGTGCTGATTTGATTTTTCTTTTCTATTTCTTTGATGGCGGAGAAGTGGTTAAAAAGGTGGGCAATTTGATGGTGTCCCAATCAATTGGTTCCTCCTTAGGAGTGATTGTTTCACCATGGATGTTTATGAAGGGGTCAGGTACAATGGGTTCAAGAATAGAAGGTAGTGGTTTGGATTTTGATTGGGTTTCTTCAGTCTCATCTACCATCTTTCTTTTTGCATTGGCCTTCTTTCTGTTCCCTTTCTGCCATTCCTTTATTTCCTTACTTCTTTCTTCCACATCATCACTAATCATGTCCCCCATACCTACATCTTCACTCTTGTCTTTAATTTTTTTCTTTTCTCCAGCTTGACTTGACTTTAGCTATTTTTCAAGCTTTGCTTGTGCTCTTTTGTCAGCCTTTAGCTTTTTAGCTTCTTCCTTCAATCTTCTGGTTTCTTCCCTCTTGGCTATTGAGAATTTGGGATGTCCTTGTATCACACAGATACTCTTTCCCTCTCTAAAGATAATGGCCATGTTCATCCTTTCAACCACATCCTTGGTCTCCTTGTGCTTCATGATATTACCACCCAAAACCTTGTCTTCATCAGGCTTCGGAAGAGGAAAGTCCACTTCTTTCAACTGAGCAAGGCTTAGAGGGTTCTTTGTAGAGTCCTTATTGGATCTGTTGTTGGGCTTGAGAACCATAGGTTTCAGATTCTTGGAAGAAGTCTCTCCAACCTTATTCCTCCTTACTGGCTTGAGCTCCATAATGATTGGCTCCACCTTTGTGCTATGCTTCACGGATTGTGATTTAGAAGTTGTAGAACCAAAGATTTGTTGCATCCTTTCATCAATCTTCTTCCTTTGCTCTTTGATTTTCATCTCAGCTGCTGCTATCTGGATTAGATCAATTCCATCAAGCTTTCCTCTGATTTGCAGAGTTGGAGAAGTGGTGATGGCAGGAACTAGCACTTTAGATATTTAAACTATTGTTGATGGATCTCCTTCCCCTTCCCTTTTATTCTCCCCCTTTTTGTTATCATCAAGGACAGGGGTCAAGCCTTGTGCTTTTGCCAGCTGCAATAGTAGATTTGTCTGAGATTGTTGATTTTGAAGAATGGTGACCACAAAGTCTTCAATGATTTGAACTCTAACACCCCCAAATCCGGGGTCGGGGATTCGGGTTGTCACGAGTTCCATTTCCCTTAATAACACCCAATCTTATTAAACAATCAACTACTCTGTACTGTGACCCCACAATAAACACACACACCACAAGTTATAGTCTCATAGATGAATATCCAAAAATAACACGAGTCATTTTATTCCAAAATTAAATGCCAATACACCTTAAAAGGGTTTCTGAATATATTTACATTTCTTTGCCATTATTACAATTGATAAAGATACATAAGTCTGGTACATCAAAAGTTGAAAGCCTAGCCTATTGGTAGTTCGTACCTCAGCTACAGCGACATCAACCAGTACAGTAGTGGAGTGGCTTGCTACTTTCATGCAGTTTCCTATCCGCTCGCGAATTGGGAGCTTGGTCCTGTTCATCTTGTCTATCTGATGTTGTGTGATGAAAGAAGAAAGCAAGGGTGAGCAACAAGCCCACCGAAATAATATGTATAATAATTAACAATATATGAGCATTATCATAGTACTCATGAAAGTCTTGGTCAAGAAGAAATGAACCAAGTTTGATATCTTAACGCGACCAAGTCACAAAATATTCAGTAAATATGTATATATATACTTTTCAAAATCTTGGAAGTCCTCTTCCATGTATAATATACACAGAGTTCCAGTTTATAACTATATAAAAATATCGTTGCAAGGTGATCTCATATATCTAACATTGTCTCAACATTTTTGTGAACATCTTTGTCATGCATAAGATAATCATTAACCATATATAAGTTGAAAAGATGAAATTATAAGATACTCCAATATACTCATATCTTTTCCGAATACTACTTGAACTACCACCGTTCAAGTTATAATTAGTTTCAAAAGTTCATCACATAGATGAGACTACAAGACAAGATTTGAATAGACTCAATCTTTGAATATCATTATACATAATGAAGTTATGAGATACTTCATTAAGTCTCGATATATATACACCTATATATATATACATTTCATACACTCCTTGAAAACCTCTATTATGAAAATTATAAACAGAGTTGCAACATCCAATGAATTTGGAAAGGAGAAAACCTTGGCATAAACCTGATATCTTGCTGATCAGGCAAAGATACCAATAAGTAACCTTTTCTACTAGTAGATGGACGAATTCCCCACTGGTCATCACCCTGGCCACAATAGAACCTTATGATGGACTGCCACTCAGCCACTTACGCATTTGATGGACTCCCACTGAGCCACTTACACTTTCATGGACGCCCACTGAGCCCATGTTGCTTATGCCGACTCAATAGATGGACTTACTTCCCGAACGTTGGGTAAGTAATCAATTCATTTACCAAAGCAGCAACCTCGTTGCGAATATAAAATACACCACAGAGCCGGATCCCTCAGGTTTTGAGCGAATACTTAAATCCCCTTTAAAAGGAAGAATCTTAAATATAAAAATGAGTTTGGGGATCCGCTCTATCTTTTAAAAATCATTTTGAAGACTCGAAAACACTTTAAAGAGTGTTTGGAGTAATGCTGATTTAATGAAATAAATCAGTCCCGGTATATTAGAAAATATCCGAATATTATTATTTAAATAATATTCCCATAAAGAATAATCTTTATAAAAATAATTGAAGTAGAAGTTGTAAAACTTATACTTGAAATGAATATTAAATAACCAAAGATATAATTATACGAAAGTAATATCTTTATTTGAATAATCAAAGTGAGTTTGATTATCGACACATTATTCTTTAATAAAATAAAGAATAATAATTAGTAAATAATCGGAGTCATAAGTCCTCGAATGAATATTCAAAATAATATTCATTAATAAAATAAACGGAGTCATAAGCCCTCGAATGAATATTCAAAATAATATTCATAAATAAAATAAACGGAGTCATAAGCTCTCAAATGAATATTCAAAATAATATTCATTAATAAAATAAACGGAGTCATAAGCCCTCGAATGAATATTCAAAATAATATTCATAAATAAAATAAACGGAGTTATAAGCCCTCGAATGAATATTCAATTAATATCCATTAATAAAATAAACGGAGTCATAAGCCCTCGAATGAATATTCAAAATAATATTTATAAATAAAATAAACGGAGTCATAAGCCCTCGAATGAATATTCAATTAATATTCATTAATAAAATATACGGAGTCATAAGCCCTCGAATGAATATTCAAAATAATATTCATAAATAAAATAAACGGAGTCATAAGCCCTCGAATGAATATTCAATTAATATTCATTAAATAATATAAAGTTATCGAATAAATCTTATTCGATTAATAGTTTTGAAAACTATATCTATATATATATATGTGTGTGTGTGTTATACTCGGGAACATCGACTCCCGGTTTTAGAAAATGTTCACCTTTGGGTCCCCTATACTCAGGGTATACGCAACTACTGCTTATCTCTAGCATAGGTATTATGCAACTAGTAAGCATTTGATTCAACAGATATATATCAAGATTACGAAACAGACATGCATATATATACCATATCAGCATGGTTCAATATATCGCAAAATTTGCTAATTAACCAACATGCATCTATCACAAGATAATACATATACATATATACATCACAACAACAGTATAACGGGTAGAAAACTTGCCTGAGTGCTCCCGGATAGACTTAAGCTTAGAGTGGGTACGATAACCTATGAACAACAACATAAGTTGGAATTAGACCCCAGTCGCTTAAGAAACTAGACTTTAACCAATTGAACCCTAACGTTTGCTTATGGTCACTCCTACGCTTAACGAATCACCTAAGTCGTTCGAATACCCTCGGCTCCACCATTTTTAATAAATTAACCATTAAGAGTTTTAAGGCGATTCTTTTGCGAGTACCTTACCAACTGCCTAATCCACTTAACATAATTGTTTCATACCCCAATTAGTCATTTAAAGTCCTTAACCAAGGTTTCAAAGTAAGGCGAGGGGTAATGGTTCGGTCGTGAAACGCCGTTACTTAAAACGGTCGTTTCTCCTAAACCGTACATCAGATTCAAACGAACCACATATCAAAACGAAGCTCGTAACATGAACTATCTAATCATGGCAATGGTCAAAACCTAACAGTGAGTTCTCGGGTCCTGATGTTATGAACAAAAACAGTCTAAAGTAAATCGGACATTACGACGGCTATGTTTACGCGATTACCAATTTTTATTCTACTCCAAATCAACCACCAATCAACCACAATTCAACCATACAACCAAAATCCATACTTACAACAGTCCCAACAACTCAATATTACCAATTCATACTTATTTCTCAATCATGAACTAAGAGTTTACTTAAGTTCATTAACTAATAACCAAGATTTCCAACTCCAAAAACATCACAAAACCAACCAATCTCTAAACACACAATAATCATGCCTCTCATCAACTAAACTACTCATAACAAGGTCTAAACATGATTACACACCCATTACACTAACCCATCATCTAAACATTAGGAAATCTAAACAACAAAACTTAAGACTAAGATCATGAAGAGTTATACCTTCCTTAAAGCTTGTAATCCATGAAAGATCCTTGGAATGCCCATGGAAGCCTTAATCTAACCTCCTACAAGCTTGATCTTTCAAAAAAATCAAGAACACAAAAATTAATTTCAAGAAAGTACTATTCACCATCTTCTTGAATGATTTATAGGAAATGCTAGGAAAGGATTTTGAAGCTAAGATTCCTAGGAAGTATGTAACTTAACTAGGAGAAGCTAGGATAATTACCTTGTAAATTAGCAAGTGGAGGAGCTTGGACTTCCCTTTTCTTAAGAAAGAGGCCGAGAGCTTCAATGGAGAAAAAGAAGTCAAGTTGTGTTTTTGGTGAAATGAATGGTTGGTTGGTTGTTTTTGGTGTTTTTGTTTTGATTTATTACTTTTTACCATGGTAACTTTTGTGTGGTTCTTAATCAACCAACAACACACCTTTCTTTGTCATGCTTATGTCACCTTGTTATGTCATCCTCCCCCACTTGTCCTCCTCTTATTGGTTTGATGACATCATCCTCACTAACCTCTTTGATTAGATTCTAATTACTTGGCTAATGACCGCTGATCTGTTATACGGTTCGCTTAACTTTCGTTTTCGTTTATCGTTTGAGGGATCATACCCGGGATCTTATTACTTGGGTTTCCTTAACCTTTCTCAATACATTATATTCCTTTTATGATCCTCTCTTATAATCCTTGAATTTAAATCCTTTTTATCCTGTTACCTTATACTCAATTCTTTCGGTATCTGGTGGATTTTCGGGAAAAATCAAAGTGTTCGGATTTGGATTCTGACGATCTTTTCATACACTTATTTATCATATAGAGTACTAATACGATCTCAGAATAACAATAAAAGAACCCCTACATAGTGTGGCATGAAAAGTTTTCTTATTCAGCATAATCAACAAAAAGCACTATTCATAAGGGTTTCAAAAATTCCAAAATTTGGGGTTATTACATGAACTCTGTTTTCCAACTTGGCCAGCCTCTTGTCAGCATCAGATTCCCTCCTCAATCTCAGCAACAAATGATGCATAGTACCATAAGGCATAACTGAATCCAACTTCTCAGAATTGTAGGATTTCAGATCAGCAATATCCCTTTTGAGTTCATCCACACTTATATTTTGTCTGATATTGTAACAGCCCGCACTTCCGGACCATTAAATCTAAATCAAAACTAATACAAAATATAATTATTAATCCACAATTCTATTACAACGATGACTATTACAAAAGCGCAGCTAACAGAAGCGGTTCAAAGGTCAAACAACTCCAATTCTAAGTCCTCTAACTTCAATGCTATCCAACTCGAACTCTTAGGCGAAACCTGAAATTGTAAGTAATGAGCTATACAGCCCAGCAAGAAATCAATCGATCCAACTAGTAGGCCAAGTAACATGAACACATATAACAAAATACGATAATCTATACGATACGATATACGAAACAAACACTTTTGATACACTTTCTTATTCTTATTCTTATTCGATACACACAATACACATAGCACATAGACAACAATAATTCCAAAATCAATAACTCATGCCAAGACCACTACAACCCGGTGATAACGGTCCTAAATTTTCTGAAAACTGTCACTACAATCCGGTGACTGCGGTCCTAAATTCTTATTCGATATTTTCACAAACCATGGCACAAATCAAAGATTCAGAATTATCATCTAGACACCACAGAGATACAACAATACGTATACTTGTAACACATAATACTTTCAAAAATATCATCACTTAGCCCATTTTTTGATAATCAAATATACACGCATAATACACAATTTTGAAAACACTAGTAAGATCGATCGAAAACTTACCTTAAAATCTGACCAGATCTGAATATAGCCTTTTTGACCCACTAAACGACGTTATATTGGAAAACACGAAACACGAAAGTTGAAGATAACGAAAAGACCTCTCCGAAAAGTCCAGAATCACTGAATTCCGACTCACGATAAATTTACTATGAATTTTACAAGAGTGCTAATTTATGTGAATAAAACCCTACGAATTTTATTAATTAAGGCGAGGAAGACGAATAAGGTGTATTTATAACGAGACAAAACCCTATATATTAACCTACAAGTTAACCATATTAGAATCTGATCCAAATTTTAGGCCCATTATTCTAATTCAATTTTAAATCCTAATATTAGTCAAATTTTAATACTTTTAATTCTATTATTCTATTATCAATCTAATTTTAAAAATTACGGGATATTACATACTACCCTCCTTAAAAAGGATTTGGTCCCCAAATTCACAACAATCCTATACGTCTAGTGTTACTAATTTCCTACAGGTCAAACTTAAACTATGGTCCACAAGATCGAATCCTAGGGAATGTACTAGTCTCATAACTAACACACTTCGAAGAACAGCCTGCTCTGATACCAACTGTAACAGCCCGCACTTCCGGACCATTAAATCTAAATCAAAACTAATACAAAATATAATTATTAATCCACAATTCTATTACAACGGTGTCTATTACAAAAGCGCAGCTAACAGAAGCGGTTCAAAGGTCAAACAACTCCAATTCTAAGTCCTCTAACTTCAATGCTATCCAACTCGAACTCTTAGGCGAAACCTGAAATTGTAAGTAATGAGCTATACAGCCCAGCAAGAAATCAATCGATCCAACTAGTAGGCCAAGTAACATGAACACATATAACAAAATACGATAATCTATACGATACGATATACGAAACAAACACTTTTGATACACTTTCTTATTCTTATTCTTATTCGATACACACAATACACATAGCACATAGACAACAATAATTCCAAAATCAATAACTCATGCCAAGACCACTACAACCCGGTGATAACGGTCCTAAATTTTCTGAAAACTGTCACTACAATCCGGTGACTGCGGTCCTAAATTCTTATTCGATATTTTCACAAACCATGGCACAAATCAAAGATTCAGAATTATCATCTAGACACCACAGAGATACAACAATACGTATACTTGTAACACATAATACTTTCAAAAATATCATCACTTAGCCCATTTTTTGATAATCAAATATACACGCATAATACACAATTTTGAAAACACTAGTAAGATCGATCGAAAACTTACCTTAAAATCTGACCAGATCTGAATATAGCCTTTTTGACCCACTAAACGACGTTATATTGGAAAACACGAAACACGAAAGTTGAAGATAACGAAAAGACCTCTCCGAAAAGTCCAGAATCACTGAATTCCGACTCACGATAAATTTACTATGAATTTTACAAGAGTGCTAATTTATGTGAATAAAACCCTACGAATTTTATTAATTAAGGCGAGGAAGACGAATAAGGTGTATTTATAACGAGACAAAACCCTATATATTAACCTACAAGTTAACCATATTAGAATCTGATCCAAATTTTAGGCCCATTATTCTAATTCAATTTTAAATCCTAATATTAGTCAAATTTTAATACTTTTAATTCTATTATTCTATTATCAATCTAATTTTAAAAATTACGGGATATTACAGATATGCTGCAACTGCAAGAGATGCAGAGAGTCTAGATGAGCTTGAAGAATAGCCTTTGTACCAGCATCTAAAGTCTCCTGAAGGGCCTCTTGAATAGCCATTACTTGCTTGACCAAAGCTACACCAAACTGTCCTGGTGTACATTCCTTTTCCCATGCCCATTCAGGTAAACCTGGAACAGAACTTGGGCCTGCATCTCCCCCTAAGTTCATGCTCCCATCCAGAGAAATAGAGTCATCATCATTAGAATTTACTTCAAATTCTTCAGATGGCTCACCAGCTTGAGAAGGTCAAAGTCTGCTCTGCCTCCACATTGCCCTGAGCAGCCAACTGTTGATAGGCTGAAACAGGATGAGTAAAAGTATCAGCATCCAAGGAAATGTTATCAATTTCAGCTTTGTAATGTTGCCGAAATTGTCTTCCCTTTTCAGCATCATCCACAATCATTGACTCACACTAGCAATGGCTGGGTCAACCCTTATAGCTTCTGTACCTGCTTTTCTCTCATTTTCTATATATTCTTGCATCAGGGGCTCCCCCTGGCTCACACACACCCTCACACCCTCACCTTCACCTACTAAGGTGGCACTTCCCTCACTTACTTTTGCCATGCTGGAAGAAATAGCATGCATATTTTGACTCTCAACCTCTCCTTTTGCCTGGGAGCAACCCAGCCTCTCACTCAAATTATCACTCCCTTCCCTCAATCCTAGAAGTGGTTGTACAGTAACCATGTCTTCTACACTTGGAGTTGAATCAGTTATATGTGTAGAGACCAACGGATAGGGAGTATCCGTTGAAGTGGAAACTGATGATATCAACAGATAACTGCTGTTAAGCTTATCCGTCGAAGAACAACCACTTGTCAACGGATGAGAGATATCCGTTGAAGAAGGAAAAGATGTAGATATTGAAAGTGACATAATTGTTGAATCTGTGTGAATTAATTTTAAGTGAGGTGACACAGATTCTTCAACTAAGTCTGAAAGAATTGGCTGATGATCCAACAAATCATCTAAAAGATGATGATCACCAGGATTTGAGTGGGGCTCCTCCCTGAGTTTTAAAGAGGGAGAATCAGGAATTGATGTGAATATCATATCCATATCTAGAGAGGGTGATGGAGAATTTGGTGATTGATTTGTGTCTATTATGAGAGAATGGGGCTGTGACTCCACATTTGCTGGAGCCACATCAAGCTGAATTTGAGAAGACAAAGATACAAGTGGATGTATCTGTGCAGTCTGTGCCCCCTGTGTGGAAACTAGGGTTTTAGCCTTCTTTCTTCTTAAAAAGGCTTTGATTGGTGAATGTGTGGCTTCAGTGTCCCTCCCTCTTTTGTTCTGTATCCCTGGTTGGGGACTATTTTCAATAGCTGCACCCTTTTGGGAGGATGCAACTAGGGATGTGTTTGACTCCTTTTGAACCACCACAGTTTTTTGAGAAACTGTGGCTTGGCTGGCTAGGGCACCACTCACCTCTCCCACCTTATCCTGGGGGGTTTCTTGATGTTCACCCCTCCCCTCACCACTCACACCTTGTTCACTCCCTTCAGGGTTTTTGGTAGTTGTTACAACTGTTGTCTTTTGAGAACCAACAGAGGTGGTTTTCTTTGACTTATGTTTTGGAATTTTAGTTTTGGTGGCTTTTGTAGGAATCTGTTGGGACAAAGACACAGATTCCATTGCCACACTAGAAGGCAAAGAAACAATGGGGGTGGAGGATGTAGGAGTTGCAGAAGTAATTACCTCACTTACCTGAGGTGCATTCATTATTGGTAAATATACCAATGACACCTGGCAGTTGAGGTTGATTCTCAAAAGGTCTGCAAGGACCCTTTTCTCTTGTGCCCAGCATTTTAGTTTATTGCTTTCATTAGTTATGACCAAACCTTCAGCAACATGGTTAGCCAATAACATAAAGAATCTAGCATAGTAGATGTTATGAGGTCTATTAGCTTTGTTACCTAACCTAGAACCTAATTCTAGCATGACATAGTTGCTAAAATTAAAGTACCTATCAGAAACTAGCATGTAGAGCATATTAACAAGAGATGAAGTTATGGCATCAAAATTGCTAATCTTCCCAGAGAAAACCTTGATAAAGGCATCTCCAAGAAAACTCCATTCTTTCCTAAGGCCCTTTCTTCTAATGCTACCTAAACTAGCAGAATCAAAAGAATAGCCTATGGAATCTAACATAGCAGATACATCATTATCAGTGTGTGGTGTCATGGCATTATTCTCAGGCAACTTAAAGCAAGACTGTATATCATCACAGTTAATGCAATAATCCTTACCTTTGAGAGAGAGAAAGCAATGGTCATATCTGTGGGGTTGAACTCTGCAGTTGTCCAAATCTCCTCAATTACCTCACAGTAGATGGTTGGGGCTTCCAACATTGCATAGCTTAGTTTATAGTTTTTGATGAAGTCCATCATCTTGTGATAATCAGAGTGGGCTTCATTCTTTTCAACCAAGGCTACGAAATTGTTCTTTTCGTAAACAAATCCAGGCTGAGACATAATTTTGACTACTAGTGCCATTGTTGTGAGTAGAGGTTGCAGAGAAACGATTGAGAGTTTTGGGAGAGAAAAAGAGTAAAAATTGCAAGAAAGCGTAAAATGAAAATAGGAATTCAATGGGCTTTTATACTTTCTCGAATTAAAAAAATAAATAAAATGATTAAATGATACTTTTAAATAAATTACAACCGTTTGAGAATAAGGAAAACTGTAGAAAATTCGGAAAACTGCCTTTAATACAAATACATACAGCTGTGTATATATGTATCAACGGTTAAGTAAAAGAATCAACGGTTGTGACTTACTTAAAGTAACTGATGTGACACTTCAACGGATGAGGTAAATAGTTATCCGTTGAAGATTAACACAGTTTTTATCCGTTGAAGGATAAAATTACCAGAAATGTATTTGTCTTTCAACGGATAGTGAACATCCGTTGATAGAACAATTTTGGCTTTAAACGGATAGGAAATATCCTTTGATAGAATAATCTTTACTTAAAGCCAACTTTGTTCTTGCAGTAAATTCATTTCAGGCTTTAAAGCAGATTATAATGAGGACATAAATTTATGAATAATTAAGCATACCTAGCTCACTTACTAATCTTGTGAATGTTGATTCATCAAGTGGCTTGGTAAATATGTCTGCAATATGCTTTTCACTAGGAACAAAATGAAGTTCTACTGTACCTTTCATCACATGTTCCCTTATGAAGTGATACTTGATGTCAATGTGCTTGGTTCTTGAGTGCTGCACTGGATTTTCAGTAATGGCAATGGCACTTGTGTTGTCACAGAATATAGGAATTTTGTCAACAGTTAGTCCATAGTCAAATAGTTGATTCCTCATCCACAATATCTGTGCACAGCAACTACCAGCAATAATGTACTCAGCTTCAGCTGTTGATGTAGAAACATAATTTTGCTTCTTGCTGAACCATGACACAAGCTTATTCCCTAGAAATTGACAGGTGCCAGTTGTGCTTTTCCTGTCTATTTTGAAACCTGCATAATCTGCATCTGAGTAGCCAATTAGATGAAAACCAGACTCTCGAGGGTACCAAATTCCTAGATTTGGAGTCCCTTTGAGATATCTGAAAATTCTTTTAATAGCCACTAAGTGAGATTCTTTAGGGTCATCTTGAAATCTAGCACAGAGACATGTAGAAAACATTATATCAGGTCTACTAGCAGTTAAATATATAAGTGAGCCAACCATGTCTCTATAACTTGAAATGTCCACAGACTTTTCAGCCTTGTTTAATTCAAGCTTGGTGGCAGTGGCCATTGGAGTTTTTGCAGATGAACAGTCCATTAAGTAAAACTTCTTTAAAAGATCATAAATATATTTAGTTTGACTAATGAAAATTCCACCACTAACTTGTTTAACTTGTAAACCAAGAAAATAAGTTAGCTCTCCCATCATGCTCATTTCATATTTACTTTGCATTAACTTAGCAAACTTTTTACAAAGCTTATCATCTGTAGATCCAAATATAATATCATCTACATAAATTTGAACAAGTATTGTAGAGCCATTAACATTTCTAAAGAAAATAGTTTTGTCAACAGTACCTCTTGTGAAGTGATTATCTAGAAGAAATTTTGACAAAGTCTCATACCAGGCTCTAGGTGCTTGCTTTAGTCCATAGAGTACTTTCAACAGATAATACACATAGTCTGGAAAATTTGGATCTTCAAATCCTGGAGGTTGGCTTACATAAACTTCTTCCACCAATTCCCCATTTAGAAATGCACTCTTGACATCCATTTGATAGACCTTAAAATTGGCATGGGCTGCATAGGCTAGAAAGATTCTGATGGCTTCAAGTCTAGCAACTGGAGCAAATGTCTCATCAAAATCTATTCCCTCTTGTTGAGAATAGCCTTTAGCAACTAATCTGGCTTTATTTCTTATGAAAATGCCATTTTCATCCATCTTGTTTCTGAATACCCATTTTGTGTCAATAGAACTCTTGTTCTTTGGTTTGGGTACCAGCTTCCATACTTTGTTCCTCTCAAATTGGTTTAGCTCCTCTTGCATTGCTAAAATCCAATCTGGATCCAATAGAGCTTCTTCCACTCTCTTAGGTTCCTCCTGTGATAGAAATCTACTATACAGACATTCATCTTGAGTAGCCCTTCTAGTTTGCACTTTAGATGTAGCATCACCAATGATCAGTTCAAAAGGGTGATTCTTGGTCCATTTCCTTTGAGGTGGTAGATTGGCTCTAGATCAGGTTGCCTCAGTATTGTCAAGATGTGAGATAGAATGTTGATTGGTTGAGACTCCCCCTGAATTGCTGATCCTTTGAGAGGAGTTTGGAGTTCCATCAACTGATGAAGTGAATTAATTATCCGTTGACAGACTGTGATCAACGGATGCTGCATTGCTTCTTTCAACGGAAGCTGAATTATGACTTTCAACGGATGCAGCATTCTGTGCATTATCCAAAGGCAGATTCTGAATTCTTCTTGAGATGCCTTCTTCATCATTCTCATCTTCACTATCATCACAGTATATCTCAATGTTGTCAAATTTGAGTCCTTCATGATGTCCCTCATCTGTTAGTCCATCAATCTTTTCATCATCAACCACAACATGCACAGATTCCATGACAATGTTGGTTCTTAGATTGTAGACCCTATATGATTTTCCAGCAGAATAACCAACAAATATTCCTTCATCGGCCTTTGCATCAAACTTTCCTTTGTAATCAGGTTGATTCCTTAGAATGTAGCATTTGCAACCAAAGATATGCAGAAAGTTTAAAGTTGGTTTTCTTCTCTTGAACAATTGATAGGGAGTCATGCCTTTTGCCTGATTAATTAGAGAAATATTCTGAGTGTAACATGCACAGTTAACAGCCTCAGCCCAAAAATATGTTGGGAGTTTTGACACTTCAAGCATTGTTCTTGCAGTTTCAATTAGTGATCTATTCTTCCTTTCCACCATACCATTTTGTTGTGGAGTCCTTGGAGCTGAGAACTCATGCTTGATCCCATTTTCTTCACAGAACAACTTCATGGTTGAATTCTTGAACTCAGTTCCATTGTCACTCCTAATATTCCTTACTTTGAAATCAGGATGATTGTTGACTTGCTTGATATAATTGATAATGATTTCACTAGCTTCATCCTTTGATCCAAGAAAATAAACCCATGAAAACTTTGAGAAATCATCTACAATCACTAGGCAATATCTTTTCCTTGAAATAGACAATACATTGACTGGTCCAAAAAGATCCATGTGTAGCAGTTGTAATGGTTCATCAATTGCAGATTCAAGCTTCTTACTGAATGATACTTTCTTTTGCTTTCCTTTCTGACAAGCATCACACAGCCCATCCCTTGTGAATTCTACTAGAGGCAATCCTCTCACTAAGTCCTTTTTGACTAGATCATTCATTGTCTTGAAATTCAAATGGGACAGCTTCTTGTGCCATAGCCAACTTTCAACTGGACTTGCTTTGCTGAAAAGACAAGTAATTGATTCTACATCTGTAAAGTTGAAGTCAGCTAAATACACATTCCCTTTTCTAACTCCAGTTAGAACCACTTTGTTGTCCTTCTTACTTGTGACAATACAGGCTTCAGAATTGAAGGAAACAGTATTCCCTCTGTCACATAGTTGACTGATGCTCAATAAATTGTGTTTGAGACCATCAACCAATGCAACTTCATCAATGATGACATTTTCTTTTGAAATCAAGCCATATCCCATAATGAACCGTTTGCTGTCATCTCCAAAGGTTATGCTAGGGCCAGCTCTCTCCTTAAACTCTGTGAGCAGGGTGAAATCTCCTGTCATGTGTCTAGAACAACCACTGTCCAAGTACCATAGATTCCTTCTTTGTCCCTGCACACAACAAAATCAATCAAGTTGATTTTGGTACCCAAGTTTCCTTGGGTCCAGCCTTGTTAGTCTTTTTCCTAGACTTCATTCCTCCTGCATCTTTTGACTTAGGTAACTTTGGGTCAACCTTGGTCTCAGATATCAGGTGTGTAATTGTTGTGTTTGTTGATCCCTACCTTCCCATTTCTATTAGATTTTCTTTTAGTTTCCTTTCTATCCTCAACCAGTTTAAGCCTATTTTTCAGCTGATCTAAAGTCATGTGTCCTATATTCACCATACTGGCATCTCTGGATGTGCTAGCTCCTTCTTTGACAAAGTTCTTGAAAGTTGAACCATCCTTCTTATTGAGATTTTTCTTTTTAGAATCACTTGCCTGTTTTAATTGATGAGCCTTCAACGAATGCTCTTTTTCTTCCTTCAACGGATAACTTTCATCATCCGTTGATTCCACATCCGTTGACAATCCATCAATTAATTCTAACTCCTTTTTGTTTTTCTTCTAGGCATTTTCACAGAATGATTCACTTCCCTGAACCTTGACAATCTGAGCACTAACATCCCTAGATGTTTTCCAGGCCTTGATTATCTCTTGCTCACTTTCTAACTGTTTAGAAAGAATTTCTACTTTCTTAACAACTTCTTCTAGTTCACTCTCAACAGTCAAGCATTTAATTTTAATCTTTTCAAGCTCAATTACCCGATTCTCTAACACAGCATTCCTATCACTTAAAAACACATTATTCTCTTTGATTCTTGTGTTTTCTTTAGCTAGTGATTTAAGGGAAACACACAAATGATATAATTCATTGGACAAATCATTTATGGCTTCATTGCATTCAATCTTAGAAAGCTGAGAGAGATCAGTAGTAATTACCTGGTTGGTTGATGAACTAGTTTCATTTTCATCAGAATTAGCCATCAGGACTAGGTTGACATATTCCATATCATCATCTTCATTGGCTCCATCTGCTGCCCAATCATCTTGAGTGAGAAAAACTCTTTCCTTTTGTTTGAGCAAATCAAAATACTTCTTTTTGTAATCAACTTGCTCAAATTTCTTCTTATCAGAGGTTGGCTTCCTACACTCACTTGCAAAGTGTCCACTAATGCCACAGTTATAACATTTGAACTTGGATTTGTCCACCATGTTTTTTTTGACTTAGTGAATTTTGTATTTTTCCTGAATTTCATCTTTGTAAACCTCCTGGACAGAAAAGCCAGATGTTCATCAACATTATCAGAGTCATCTTGACTGGAATTGTCTTCATCCTCAGCTACTTGCTCCTTTTCCTTGCTTGATTCCGATTTGCTTGTGCCAATTTTGAGACTTGGCATTGTCTTCTCCTCATTCCTGGCTTCAGTCTTCTCATTGTCAGCTACAAGTGCAACTGATCCTCCTTTTCTCTTCCCTTTTTCCAACAGCTCATCTTGCTCCATCTCAAGTTCATATGTCTTCAAAATTCCATATAATCTTTCAAGTGTGAAGTCCTTATAATCTTGAGAATTTCTTAGAGAAACAGTCATGGGCTTCCATTCCTTTGGTAGAGACCTTAAAAATTTTAAATTGGAGTCCTTGACTTGGTACACTCTGCCATACAGCTTCAATCCATTCAACAGTTTCTGAAATCTGTTGAAGGTATCATTCAATGATTCTCCTTCTTCAAAATGAAAATATTCATACTGTTGAATGAGAAGCTGCATTTTGTTTTCTCTAACTTGCTCAGTGCCTTCACAGATAAGTTGCACAGTATCCCAAATTTCCTTAGCAGTTTGGTTGTTAATGACATTGTCAAACATATCTTGATCTAGACCATTAAACAGAATGTTCATGGCTTTCTTGTCCTTGTGAACCTCTTCAATATCTTCAACAGTCCATTCTGCTTTTGGCTTGGGAATAGACTGTCCAACAGCAACTGTTGCAGTAGCAGCTGTGGCCACCTTGTGAGGGATGTGAGGACCATTTTCAATGCAGTTGATGTAGCTTTCATCTTGAGAGAGAAGATGGAAATGCATCTTCACTTTCCAGTGATGATAGTTATCTCTTTCCAGGATTGGAATCTTTACACCAATATCCTTCTTACTCATGATGTTAGCAGAATAGATCTTTAAACTCTTTATATATTAAGAGCTTGCTCTGATACCAATTGTTATTCCCAGTGAACTAACAATGAGATTTACGGAAGGGGGGTTGAATGTAAATCTCAAAACTTTTTCAAGTTTTGAGCAGTTTCTAGTCTATGTGTTTTGATGAGCAAGTGTGTGTGAATTGCTTTGAGCTAATGTAGACAGATATATATTCAAACACAAATATAAAGAACACAACAGACTTAAAAACTTTTCTGGTGGATTTGTTGTTCCACCAGAGATGTGTTATTTCAGAAAATCTGTGATTCAAAGAATTAAATCACAGCTGCTTCCTAGTACAAACTAGATGATTTTCTCTCTGGATTTTTCTAAACAGCTCGGGAAAATTCTCTTCTAATTACTAGCTACTACTTGGTTTATATATTACCAAGATTACAAGTGAAGACAAAACTGTAAAATACAATTAAAAGACTCTTCACATGTTTCTTCTTCATTTCTCTATCCAATGCAATTTAGGTTTAGCTGTGAATCTTTGAATACTTCCTTGTTTGCACCATAATGGAAATGCTGCATTTCCTTGATTCCTCCTAGAGGCTGCCACATTCCAGTTTGTCTCTGTCAACCCATGTGCCTCTGTCAGCTTATGAATTGTCACTATCAACTGCTATTGAACTAAGCATCCGTTGAAGCTTTTATCCGTTGATGACTTTATCCATTGAAGCACTCATCCGTTGATGGATGTTATTCGTTGAAGCTTTATCCGTTGATGCATTAGCAGTTGAAGCATTATCCGTTGAAGCACTCATCCATTGATGGATTTTTTCCGTTGAAGCTTTAGAGACATCCGTTGAAGCTTTGTTTCTCATCCGTTGAAGGCCTTTAATATCAGTTGATACTGTTTCACTTATACAAAATTACAAGGCATGAAATATTTATAATTAACCCTCCTATTTGCATATCCACTAGTAGTCAACATGACTGATAATTTCCCACAACATCTAAAAATTACAACTTAAATACAGAGAATGAAATGTGCTACAATACTAAACTTATTTTTAAGTAAAGCTACTCCTTCAACGGATAGCCAAAATGGTCTTATCAGTTGAGGCTACAAACACTAGATTTCTACTTAAGTGTTTTGTTTAACTTATCATCAAACTAATACACATATTCCTAACACCTATCTAATTTAATCATTTGCTTTCCCATTCACTATGCTTAGTTCTATTTAATGTAAATTAGAAACTCCTTTCTAATTTCATTCACTCTGGCCAGAGATTCCTGAACTAGCATAAGTGGATCAGCATTGAACATTCTCTTCCTTCACTGGAAGGGGTAGATCCTTTATTGATCATACACTATCTTCGTGTACAAATTCCTATACCCAGTAGAGCCCTTATAATTGTCCCTGGAGACTAAGAACTAAACCAAAGCATAGTTCAGTGTACACAAGATGACTATGATGACCTCAAGTCTAAGGATACTTGTACAACTATCACTATGTGAACAACTGCTGACACGTGAGTGAAATCCATCAGTTGTTCAGCTGTGTGAGTCATGTTCAGTGAACTTATTCTATAATAAGCACCTACATACTAGCTATAGTGTAACCACACAAATGTCTATGAGAACATACATCCTTCATAATGAAGCAAGCATAGTATGTACTGTGATTCCCAGTGGACTAACAATGAGATTTACAGAAGGGGGGTTGAATGTAAATCTCAAAACTTTTTCAAGTTTTGAGCAGTTTCTAAGGCTAAGTGTTTGAGTGATCAAATGTGTGTGAATTGCTTGAAGCTGATGCAGACAGATATATATTCAAACACAAATGTAATGAGCACAAAGAACTTAAAAACTTTTCAGGTGGATTTGTTGTTCCACCAGAGATGTGTTATTTTAGAAAATCTGTGATTCAAAGAATTAAATCACAGCTGCTTCCTAGTACAAACTAGATGATTTTCTCTTTTGATATTTCTAAACAGCTCAGGAAAATTTATATCTAATTACTAGCTGCTACTTGGTTTATATATCACCAAGTTTACAAGTGAAGACAAACTGTAAAATACAATTGAAAAGATTCTTCACATGTTTCTTCTTCATTTCTCTATCCAATGCAATCTAGGATAATCTGTAAATCTTTAAATATTTCCTTGTTTGCATCAGAATGGAAATGCTGCATTTTCTTGATTCCTCCTAGAGGCTTCCACATTCCAGTATGTCTCTGTCAACCCATGTGCCTCTGTCAGCTTGTGAATTGTCACTATCAACTGCTAATGAACTAAGCATCCGTTGAAGCTTTCATCCGTTGATGCCTTATCCGTTGAGGCTTTATCCGTTGAAGCTTTATCCGTTGATGCATTATCAGTTGAAGTCTTTATCCGTTGAAGCACTTATCTGTTGATGGATATTATCCGTTGAACATCCGTTGAAGTTTTGTTTCTTATCCGTTGAAGGTCTTCAATATCCGTTGACACTTCTTCACTTATACAAAATTACAAGGCATGAAATATTTACAATTAGCACTCCTATTTGTACATCCATTAGTAGTCAACCTGACTGATTATTTCCTAACAACATCTAAGAATTACAGCTTGAAACCAGAGAGTGAAATGTGCTACAATACTAAACTTATTGCTAAGTACACCTACTCCTTCAACGGATAG
Organism: Apium graveolens; assembly: GCF_009905375.1. Taxonomy (NCBI): domain Eukaryota; kingdom Viridiplantae; phylum Streptophyta; class Magnoliopsida; order Apiales; family Apiaceae; genus Apium; species Apium graveolens. The sequence continues at coordinate 250,946,305 of NC_133648.1, read as the reverse complement.
CCAAGATGGTCTTATCCGTTGAGGCTACAAACACTAGATTTCTACTTAAGTGTTTTGCTTAACTTATCATCAAACTAATACATATATTCCTAACATGTACCGATCTTTGCGGATTACTAATTACCAGTTAGTAATCCTACGACCAGGAAATATTTAAGTTTAGAGTTATCATCTTTTAGGTCTCATTATTATGATCTCATCATAATCCATAAAAGGCTTTACTCTAAACTATGGTATATCTTATTTAAACACTTAAATAGATAAAACCCGCAATAAAACCAAAACAAGTCTTTTATTAATATCAATGAAATCAAAACAGATTACATAAAAGTTATTCCTAAATCATCATACATGATTGGACTTAGGACACATCTCTTTCAGCCCCTTAAGGAACTGAATCAGCCTTTTTCTCTGCTCTCTATCTTCCTGAAATTTATGTGCTCCACAAGCGCACTTACATTTACAAGCAACAATAGGTTCCAAGGCAATGTATTCATCCCATAGGTTCTTCAACTTATGATAATACAACTCAACAGATTTGTTACCTTGATCAAAAGTATGAATATCCTTTAAGACTTGATAAACTCGATGTCCATTTACACTAGAAAACTGTTCATGTAACTATTTCCAAACCTCTTGAGCAGAATTAACGAAATCCGTGCCATTACTAATCTCATCAGAAATTGTATTTAGAATCCAACTAATTATCATGTCATTTACCCTATCCCAGTGAGCCTTAAGAGGAGAATCATCATATGGCTTGGCAACAGTACCATTAATAATACCTAATTTGTTCTTAGCTGATAAAACAATGGAAATTGATCATTTCCAGGGACCAAAATTTTTTGTGCCAGTCATCTTTTTTGATATCAAAATTAAGCCAGGATGATCTATGTTTTGTAAAAACAATGGATGAAGATTAAACTCAATTGAGATTTCACCAGAAGTAGTTGTATTTGTATGTTCGGGTGGAGAAGAAGTATCAGCTTGATAGTAGAGGTTAGGGGTGTGCACGGTTCGGTTCGGCTCGGTTTTTACTGAAAATCGTTAACAAACCGTGCATGTTGGTTTTGTTCAGTTTCTACCTAGTAACCGTAACCGAACCGTTGGAAACGTTTTTTATCAGTTCGGTTAACCATTACTCGGTTTCGATTTTTTCGGTGTTTAATTAATTTAAAAATACAACAATAATAAGCTTGAAATTATTATAACATAAAAGGTAATTACTTTTAAATTTACGGGGGTATAATTTTTATCATAAAATTACATGGTTAAGACTACGCGGTGTCATGTTTGGATTGTGCAGTGATGATAACACACTTCCAAGGAGCAACAAGCTATTTAATTCCTTCTGCGTTCAACTAAGTCGTAGTGAAGTGAGTTAACATATATACACACCAGTGATGAAGATGTGGATATTAACTGTGTAATTAATTCAGCAGGCTGAGATTCAAAAGAAAAAAAATATATTAACTTATGTATACACTATCTTAGTAGAATCTGTATAGTTTACAATGTACTATTTAAAATTATTTAAAATTTTATTATATTATATAAACAGTTCGGTTTTACGGTTCAGTTATAGGGATAAAACTGTAACCGTTACCAAACCGTTCCATCGATTCGGATCAGTTACGGTTATTCTCGATTTTTTTCGGTTTCAGTTTTTTTCGATGCGGTTTTTCGGTCCGGTTTCAGTTTTTCGGTTTTTGTTTGCTCACCCCTAGTAGAGGTTTGTCCATGAGTATTAGTACTATTCGTCAACATATTTGCATAACTAATCTTATTAGTATGATGTGTAGATCTCATTCTCACAGATTTTGACCTAATTGAATATTTTACAGCTCCAAAAGCACACAATCCGTACATAAAAACATGATGAATATGAACTATTAGCAGGAGTAGAAACTGCGGCAGTTAAGAAATTGCAGCCTTCCAAATAGGAACTGGACAAGATTAAACCTGATATGTGGCTAAAAAGGGGTGCGAAAACAACAAGAACACGTCGATTTTGCAATTCTTGCTTTGAATCTCTATACTCTGATACCATATTACGTTCATGATGAACAAAAAAGTATGTAAAACTATGTATTGTGAAGAAATGAAGAAGACATGATAGATGAACTAATCTGGAGAATAGATCTGAATATATTGAAATGACTTAATGATGAAGTAAGCGTGTTACAAGAATATTTATACTAATCTACAAAAACATTACATACATGATGCTATATCTAATTATTCTAACCAGCTGTCATTCTGATATAAGTTATTTATATCCTATTATGAGCTTATGTGGCAACTCTCTCTTAATAGAAGCCACATGTATTGATTCTATATTATCATCAGTATTAATTTAAAGAGTTTAAATTGTAGTAACAAAAAGTTTTTTTTTTTAGTAAAAAGAAGCGCTGCTGAAAGTTTGGGCCTGAACTAAGCAGGGACCAAAAATGGAGTTGAAGAAACTTACCGCTTGAAACTGGGCTTGCCTAGGCCCATATAATGAAGTCTCGGGGTCTGAAAAGAATAACGGAAGGAAGGAAGGACACAGGAGACCGGAGAGGAGGGAGAGTTGAGTAATCAAACGGTGGTTAAATTTCTCAGACGCCGACGACAATTTATACAACAACAACAACAACAACATGCCTCCCAGAAGAGAACCCTGCCGAAATTTCCAGCGTGGAAGGTTCTCTCCCTTGATTTGTTAGTTTGCCTCTTCATTTATTTTCTACTTGTATTAGCCCCTTTTTCTTTCTTTCTTGTTTGCTTTATTCTAATGCATCCTAATTTTGCCCCTTCAAATTACAACCCTCCCTCATTTCTACCTACTATCACACTTGTGTATTTGTGTATCTTTACTTTGTTCTTTTTAATACTAATCTTACTCCCTATTTCAAAAGCCTGTCCTCCTACAAATTGATTGCAACGCTTCTGGAAGGATATCACTAGTGTTTATTAAGTGTGTTTTCTTGCTCTTCCAGCTGTCACTATGGTGATCGTTGCAAGTTTCTTCACGCCACTCCACAACAACACTCCAAACCTTCCAACCCCTTTGGTTTTGGCTCTCAGAATCCTACTCAACAGCACCACCACCACCAGCCTAATCCGTTCGGCTTTGGTGTACAGAACACCTCCCACTCAAGTGGTGCTAACGATTTTGGATCCAAACCCAATCAGTTCAAGGTGTATAGTTTGTTACATTTTTACAAAAAAATAATTAGTTATTTCTATATATCGTGATTGACAGATGGCATGCCACTCAAAACTGTCTACTAAAGCAAAACAAATTATTGATCCCACAAGTTTAATGACTTTTTTGTTGTGTTTGATTTTCGTGTGACCAGCCATTTGAAAACAAGTGGTCCCGCTCAACCTCCATCCCTACTGCTGCCTCCAGTGTACCACAGAAATCTGCTAACCAAAATCCAGCACCGGAACATAAGTAAGTGCTAGTAGTTGATGAATAATTCACAAATTACTGGGTAGGAGGCAGAAATCTATATATTTACTCTTTCTTTCCTAATTTTATCTTATTTAAGTTGATTTTTCATGTTTATAATGCACTTGAAGGTGCACAGATCCAGAATCATGCAAACGTCAAATGAAGGAGGACTTTGAGAAAGAAAAGCCTCTTTGGAACCTAACATGCTACGGGCACGTGAAAAAGTATGTTTTACTCTCTCCTAAGCATTCTTAGCGTATTGTTAGTTAAAATTCCTAGACAAAGTCACTGCATGCTCTGAAAAATTAGGGAAATCTATTTTATTTGCAGGAACTCTAATGCTTGGTTTTTTAAAAGTTTTTTTAAGTCGGAAAGGAATAAACTTCGGGAGATCCCTGGCTGATTGTGGTGGATTACCTATGAATACAAATTAGTATTCTAAGATTAGAATCACTTGAATGTTAAAGTTTTCGACTGAAATTCAACTTTAGTGAATCATTGTTTTAGTAATGTTTTGGCAAATATTAAAGAACATTTTGATACTTGCCAAAAACAAAAAGGTTTAACACCGGTGGAACAACTGACAAGAAATCAAGAACTGACTAAAGTATCACGATACTATTTTTATGGTTTTCTAGAACTGCGAGTAACATATACATCCCGATACTATTTTTAAAATTTTATCTCTAAGGCTTTCCGGATTTACTTTGGTATCGCCCGGAACTTATGATGGCAGATACATTAACCGAGTTTTATGTTTTTATATTCATTCTTTATATTAATCGTAAGTTCATTTTGTTTGAGTGTTTGAGCTATTATACATTATAATTTCCTTTTGTGTAGTGGTCCATGCGACATTGTTGGCGATATCAGCTATGAAGAGTTGCGGGCATTAGCATATGAAGATGCAAAAAGTGGATTAAGTGTACAGTCAATAGTAAGATGACTTCCTCGTTTCTCACGATTATTAAAAAGAAATAAGTTATTATGTATGATGACTTTACTGAAGCATGTCACCATTTGTACCTGCTCAGCACATTCTCCTCCTCAAAAAGCTACAGTTTCCTTGGAGAAATCTAATTATTTGGAATCGATGAACATCGAAGAAGAGTGTAGCCTATTTTTTATATTTTTCTTCCCTTTGTGGATTGGAGCATCATTAGTGTACCATGTATAATATCCTTCAAACTGATTCCTTTTATATAGAAAAGCATTTGCTTTACAAATATATGTTAATTTGTCTAGTCATTCAATTTTAATTTGTCTCTTCATTCACATGGTTGAATTATACTGAAAAGTATGAATAGTATATATATTGGTCTTGTTGTGTCATGTGTAGCTGTGGCTAGACCTTGGTTTGTTTATATAATATGATTGTAAGAGTGTACATTACAGTCTTCACTATTATTTCTTTCATCATTTGTTGCTCTTCTTACTAATAAATATAGACTATTTAAAGGGTTATTATTTTAACCTGTTATTAATTATTATTGTTATAATTGGTAGCATATGTAGTGTAGGTCTGTATGTTTAAATGTAGCTTATAGAAATCGGTTTAAGGTGTGACCGTGTGAGTGTGACTCTATGGGGCTTTAGTTAAGATATACACAATGAGGACAGTTGATATGTTTGCTATCAAGATAACCTAGTTCATTTCAATTTAGGTTGAAAAAGAAAGGAGCTTACTGAAAGCCAAGTTGCTTGAATTTGATGGCCTATTACGAAATTCTAATACTTTTCCACCACGCTCGACACTTGATACCAAAAATCAATTTCCTGGATCCAGTCCAAATGTATTTTCTCCAGCAGCTCAAAATAGTAACCCTCCTGCATTCTCAAGTTTCAGCCAGCTCAGAATGATGTAAGGATCTTTTTAGTACGCTCTTTGATCTAGACTTTTAAGTTATATCCTTTGACTTTTAAGTTATATCCTTTGGTTTTCTATTAACTTTTGAGCCCCTTGTTGGAATCCTTTTCTTCAGACCCAGTGCTCCTACAAATGCTATGGCACAAACTAATCCTTTTCAACTTAATGCTCAACCTTCAAGTGGTCCAGGGAAAGTCAACATCACTTCTGAAAGTAAAGGTACTGCTGAAATAAAATGTTGACAAAATTTAAACATGTGATTTTACATTCTACTTAATATGCAGGTTTATTTGGAAGTCAACCCCCAACACAGCCACAAGGAGCGTCCTTTCCTCCGATTGCAGCAAATATCAGCTCTACTGGGACATTTGCAGAAAGGAATACATTCCCGACACCGGGAATTATGCCATCAGTTACCAATTTGGCTAATAGTCAGTCTTCTATATTCTCCAATGGGTTGAATGCTGCATCTTTTGCAATGACAGGATCAAATGCTAGCCAAAGTGTAATGTAAGTTCTGGTAGGTAGTTAACAAAATTAATATTAGCTCATTACATATATAACCTTCTTCAGATCCATTAAATGAGGATAGAAGAATGGCAAACCGAGTCAGGCTTTTGGGTCTGTTTTGGAGACGGTGATCCTGTTTTATGCTGTGTTCCATTATGCTTTGTTAAATTTTATATGACTGGTTAGAACATCTATAAGAATAACGTACAAGATTAGTTAGACTAGGACCTGGCTGTATCTTCTGAGTTATGGAAATTACATGATCTAATAATGTAAGATCCATCTTACTCTTCTTCGTGTGTCCTCAAGGTCTCTATAATCGAATACATAGGTTCGCTTGCTAGTTTGCTTGTTCAACTTTCAGCAAGTCTGGCTTTTTAATGGGCGAATCCAAGTGGTGGGCCATGGGTGCACTAAATTATAATTAATGGTGATGTGTTTATATTTTTCATTTTCAGTATTTTAGTGAAGTGCACCCCACAATGAATTGAGAGGTTTTATAACTTATACAAATACAAATTATTCATACAATCTTTGTTTACCTTTTAGATTTATGTCATGGTCGAAATTTGAAAACTAAAAATAATAAAAAATTGTAGTTTGTATAAATCTCTATTATCTACGTTGAACTTGGCTTAAAGCCCCCCCCCCCCCCCCCCCGTGTGAAATGTTCTTCCATATTGTTATGCAAGATGAATCACAGATACTGCTGATAAACACTGTATCACTAGTAAGCTTCACTCATCATTTGGTTTCTCTTCATGCAGAGCCGAAATGCCAAAAGGTAATGGAGGGGATAATAGCATTTGGTTAAAAGAGGAATGGTATCCTGGAGAGGTAAAAGCCATTTTGCTAAAACTATGCTTACTATAAGAAATTGGTCTCTACTTTAGCCTACTCTAAGAAATTGGACTTTAGAGACTGTAAAAAGTATCCATGTTTTATAAATTTTTATATGCTCCATACTAAAACATATTTATATTATTGGATGATCGATAGCTCTATCCTAGAGACTTTTGCCTATTAATGTGAACAATGTATGAATAGTCAAGGGAGTATGTCAAATCTGCAATACTTCCGTTTTGTAATTCTTGTACAGATCCCGGAAGAAGCACCTCCAAATGAATTCATCAGATGAAGACTCTTCAGGATGACGTTTCGAGCCTGCCAAGGCCGAATGGAAGGGGTGATAATTCTGTAGCTAGATAATGAAATATCCTTTTTAGAAGAACAAATAGTAAAATTAGTTTTCAGGATTTTTTAGTTAACATGTACTTAAATTTTGGAGACCATCAACCTTGCAGGTAAACACCAAGAAGCAGGGTTTCTTTGATAAAGTTTGAGTTATGTAATTTTGAATAGTTAAAGTAGCCTCAATTATACAAATATAGTGTCTTTCTCCGACATAAATACAGTTATGATACTTTGATACTTTAGCATGTTAAAATCGTAAAATGTTGGTTGGAATATGAATATAAAGAATCTATAATGTTGTCTGTTTATATTTTGTTTGATTTAAAATACAAGCAACTGTATATTTTTTAAATGAAATTTGTAAATATAAACTGGTGCAACATACATAACTTTTAAATATCGTAAATTTTTATTACACTCTGTTGGTCTAATTCAGCAGCCACCGGGACTAATAAGTAATATATATTTAAAGAAATTACTCATAAAATTATATCGTTACTTATTATATGCTTGTTCATGTTTTAATACAAGTACTCTCTAGAAATATATTTATTCATTTTTTATTTTATGTGCAACAATATTCTCTCTTACCAAATTCTCCCTCCGTCCCTTCCAATTGTTTACATTTCTGAAAAAGTGTCCGGCACTCATTTTAACGTACATAAAAAGTATAGTTATGTAACTTATTTTTACAATTTTCTTTTTCTAAATAAAAGTTGAATGTTTTAATTTTTATTCAGAAAAACATAATTGTAAAAAAATATTACAAAACTATACTTTATATGCACCTTAAAATGCGTGTCGGACACTCTCTAAAAAAATATAAATAATTGAAAGGGACGGAAGGAGTAACTTCCGAGCATTAAAGTGTTAATTATAAATATTATTTATAAAATTGGCCTTTGCATCCCCGACTCCACATTCATGACAATTTCCTTCTTGTACACCTGCAAACATGTCACTTTGGTTTAATTTTTAAATTCTGTTAACTTTGCATCCCATTTTTACAATAAGATGGGCAGTTTTACTCAATTCATAACCAATGTTTAGCAAGGAATAAACATTTTAATTTTCCAAAAAAAAGGAACAAACAATTTTGAATGGAAGCAAATAAAAGAAACTATTTTATTGTTAGCAATTATTCCATTATCGATAAACAGACATCACAATGTTGGCATAGCTATCCAGATATTGAGTCCCCTTGGAAGGGGCAAATAAGTTTTGGGTTCATATATAGAGTTGAATTCAAGTTTACGTCCCTTGTTCGATCTTCTTCTTCATCTTGTTTTGAAGGGTAACTGGAGCACAATCCAGTGGTGTTTCCCCTGAAAAAATGGTCTGTTAGATACTTATACAATAAATGAGGACAAATATAAGACTTTCACCACATAATTTTTAGAGCAAAACCAATGGTTGTGCTAAAATAGATGGAGCTATTGCTGCATATATTTTAGCATCAAAAAAGTGGTTTTGGTGCTAAAATAACACGTCTCTAATGCATTGTTCTAATTGTTTTTCAAATTCAACTAACTTCCAAGTAATTCACAATTTTGAATACAAATTTAACTACCTTCCAAATACCCCACACTTTCAAGCACCTCATTTATCTATTTGCTTCTCTTTTTGACTTTTTAATGAGGTGGCAAATATAGCACAATGCTATATTTTGTTCTATATGTAGCACAAACTATAGTATTGCACTATTTTAGCACAATACTTAGCACATCGTCGGATTGATGTTTTCTTTTTTGGCGCTATAATAAAGATATTGCACACCATTGGACATGCTCTTATCCAGAACCCTAAATAACTTCTCACAAACTACTTTTTTGGTTTACTTGATTTAAAAGTCACCCCCCCTGCCTCTTCGAATTACCGGAGTAATCCAAGCAAACACTTCCAAAAGATCTCAGGTCAGGATGTTACCCTGTGAGTTCTTGCACGCAATACTTGCTCCATGGTCCATGAGGATGAAAACTATGTCACTCTGATTAAAAACTGCAGCCTGTATACAACAAACTAGTCATGTGATGTTTAAGTCATGCAATTAATACATATTTCCACTTGACATTAAGAGGGAGATAGAGGTACCAGATGTAATAGAGACAATCCTTGCTTGTCTCGGTAATTTGCATCCACTCCCTTGTATTAACCAACAGTCAGAAGGAGAACAATTGACATGTTTAGAAGGTACAACAGAGATGGTAATTCAAATACCTCACTTAGAAGTTTCCTGACAGAAAATGTGTCACCATTCTTTATAGCCTCTCTTAAGCCCTAAGAAACAGTTCAAGTAAACAACTTCCCAAGTATTAGTATTTCAGTAGCCATGCTTATTCGCACCTTCAAACATAGTCCAACTAGTATCTATCCTAAGATAATACATAAACTTCTATACCTCTCCATTAACTTCATAAACTTTATTTGATTCCAAGCTATTTGAGCTACTGTTGCTTGCAGGACCAAGACTGAAATCCAAATTGTGCAGTCAACAAAAAGGGAGTCATTGTGTTGTCAAGAAAACACCATACAATTTTATATATCTATGCTTGTGTTGCTCACACGTGACTGTGCGGAAACAGAATCATTGTAAATACAGCAGTAGAAACTGAATCATGTAGCAGAGGTCTAAGAAGGGGTGAATCAAAACCTATGTGCAGTTGCCAATAAATCCTCGAATTAATGCAAAAAATAATCATAATATTTATCTCTATCTGATAATAAGAGATCACAAGAGTTTATATATATAACTAATACTAGGCTATGAAAAAAAACTAAATCATTGTTTATATCTACTACCATAATAAATTAAAGGAAACAAATCCTTTTATTCTTCTGCTCTAATCTATAATGTTCCTAATAAGAAACTTACTTAATATAGCTAGGATACCTTACTAATTTTTTATATAATGTGTAATATTTGATGGGGTCGGCACGCATTTTAAGACTCCTGTAAAGCATGGTTCCCTAAATAATTTTAAATATTTTTTTTCTTTTAAATAAAAATATAATGTTTAAACTTTTATACAGAAAAAGAAATGTCTAAAAATAAATTATAGAACTATACTTTATAGTAGTCTTAAGATACGTCCAAGCATGAGGAAATAGTATGTAAAGAATCCAGTGGGACGGAGGGAGTAATATACAAATTTTTTTATTAATTTCTTGTTCCTCATCATTGAACCTACTAATTAAAAGAGCACTTCATGTACATTCTTTATCAGAGGGCCTTTATATTCGCAGGAAATCATAAAAGCTAAAGGAAAAGAGTTGTGAACTGATCAACAAGCAAATCTATATACACATGCATTTCAAGATATGAACATTCCTATTATGTCTTATCGCATTTAAACCAAGTGTAGTGATTGGAACTGCAATATGATCGAGACATCACATGTTGATCCCTATAGATTGTATTATTCACGAAATGGCACTAAAAATATAAGTCCAGATGTAACCTACATGCTATTAGATGCAGAACTTTTACTCCTTGGCTTTGAGTCAGACTTTTTCGGCTTTGTGTTTGACTGGAATGTAGAACTGGAAGTGGCCCCCCTCTACAAGTTAAAAAATATAGTTCATAAGTGAAATGAGTTAATTTGAGATGCAACTAGAAGACATGAATGATTGTTAAGCTTAGTGACCATATCTCTAGGTGGAACTGCAGCCGGAGCTGGAACTAGAGCTTCACAAATGCATAAAGGCATTCCACAAGTGCATTTTGAAACATCTATTTGATGGATAGGCAGTTTGATTTCAGGCTCTGCAACTGTGCTGATATCTAATCTTGAAATTGAATCGCTGACATTGTTAACAGCACTTAAAGAAGGCGAGGTATCATCTTTCTTAGATCTACGAAAAAAACACAATCGCAAACATTTGAATTCTGATTAAGTTTTATTTTAACATAATACGGTATAGCTGTAAAGGGAGAGGGTAAGAATCTTAAAATTTTGTAGCAAAGAGTGCAGTAAATAACTGAAATTGAAGACAGAACAGGACACGAGACAACACAGGAAAGGAAGTGCCACTTCCTTTATGAACATGATTAAGCTTCAAAGAGGCATGCATGTAAATTATGATCGCGATGTAAAAACAGGGATGAAATAAGCATCTACACAAGGGGGGCCATCTTTGAAGGGAATATAATGTTCATTGTTCCCTTCAAAAATTAACATGTGCTCCAAACTTGTACTTAAAGAAGATTCCAGGGTGATTGACTACATGTATTTAAACTTCACAACAATGGCATATATATAAGTAATAGGACTGTAGGAAAACCCCAACAAACAGTTCATTGACTATTCAGCAAGTTGCCCAATTCTTGTATATTACAAGTCCAGTCATAAATAATCACTGTTGATTAGACCTGCCTCAAGCTCCTTCCTTGATGTGTCCAAAAAAATATATTTTGTTTTCATTTTAAATTTTAATTTATAAACTTCGGATTATAGTTTATTTTACATCTTTTCCGAGCTTAGTTGTCCCACATTTAAGAGGTGTTGCACAAGTTGGTATCCCAGAAACTACGCAACTGAATACTTCAATCCATTCAAATTTCAAAAGCCTAACAAAAATTACATATATTTTCTAAGCCACATCCTTATTTAGGAGACAAAGTAAGTAACAACCAGGAATTAGGTTCGAATTCAACTCTAATAAATCTATAATAAATATATATTACTGTCAATTCATAACTTATCTGTTTTCTATTTAGTGTAAACCAGCTTCAACATTGAATTTAGAAAGGAAAAAAACATAAATGCGAGAGATTACCTAGACGCATCATTATAACAATCAGAACAAACTCTAACCAGAGTTTGAAGACCAAATTGTGGCAAGGCCTGAAAAATAGCAGTTGAGACAAAGATATGAAAGTAATTACAACAAACACAACGACACCCACATGCGCAGAGAGGAAGGGGGGGGGGGGGGAGATGGACGCAGGGGGGGAGAGGGGGGAAGAGCACCATTTGACTTGATGAGTGTTCAGCACATAAAGTTCGGCCACAACAACGACAATGATGCTGCAAAATATAATAAAATAGAAGAAATAAATAGATGATTTTGGGATTAGAAGATTGCACACCATAGCAACAAAATAAACTAACCAGATCATCAATCAGCTGCAAAAGTTATTAGAATTCATTATTTTCCAGTTCTGTATCAGTCGCAGTAGCCGGATACAAAAGATAAACATGTAAGCTAAAAAAGGTGAAACATACATGGCAACACAAAGAGATACAAGCATGCTTTTTAAAGTATATTTTTGGTCCACTGTATACTACTGTTGACCTCTCGAGTATTAACATCTTTGGCATTTTATCCTCAAGATATTAAGTAGAAATTAAAGAGGTAATTCATGAATAGAATTATGTAACTGTCAAAAGGTAGATTGTGTAGCACTGTGGAAGGACAGGAGTACGGACAGGAGGTGGTTTCAAGAGGATCAGCAATGGCATGGTAGCTAGCAGAAGCGGTATGCGACTGATTACTAACGACAGTGAGAGCAGTAATGTTGTAATCCAATCAGTTAGTTGCCTGCCGGTAGCATCGTAGGTAGAGGAGAGGACAACAAGGGAAGTGCTAATGATAGTAGTAGCCTCTATCGATAGATTTATAATACCCGCTAAATTTACCTATATATATAGATTATTCTAGTAACTGGTGACGTATATATTGTATATAATGATCTTAAGTAAAAATATAAATTTACTTGTAGAAAGATAATCATCGCCTGATTATATATAGATGGATTCAAAAGATTTAAATATGTTTTAATTTATTTTAATATATATCATTCATATGGATTTTTAGTTCAATTGGTTCAGTCTATAACAGATAGGCCTTGATTTCTGCATTGAAATTTGGTCCAATATAAAATTAGAGACAGACGAATTCAAAAGGAAGTGTACACGTACAGCATATTATACTATCTAAACAAATATTATATAAAAATGGGAAAGAAATATGGATGGATAAGAATGGGAAAATATACACAAGTACACAAAGTTTTATCAAATTAGTAATCCGAGGGAGAAATAAAATTAGATTTAAAAAAAACATAATTTATTACTATAATACTGTAAGAGGTGGTGCAACATAGCTATATAAACCACCATACATTGGTTCATTTTTATCATCTCCCAACTTGAACACCGAAGCAACAGCCACCAGGTACCACTTTCACTTCTCTAGCAAGTTTTATATTCCTTTATTTTTAATTATAATACTTATAGCCTATATACGAGCCTAATTAATTATTAAAGTGCTCCTAACATGTTATCTACCTTATAGCTTTATCATAGAGCTTGAAAGTGGAATTTCACTACGAATTTGGGTCTTGCACCTTTTTATAATATGCACACCTTAAAGAACACTGGATAAGACTGAGGAGTATATCTTGTTGGACATAAGGAAGAGCGAATCGCTAGTGTGTTCTGAGTGTTCTAGAAACAAAGTAATTATGTTCTATCATGGCATAGTTTCAAAATACATGTATGTATTTTCACACATGGACGTTCACTCAAACTCTTAAGGTTGATGTATTTCTTTAAAATTATATATCAGGTTCTGCCCACACAAGAATGAGTTAGACGCTGCGCACTCAATTCACAGAAATCTGCTTCATCTACCATTTGTTGGTAGAGTACCGGTTTGGGTTTGGCCATCCCAAATCAGCGCGTTACGAGAATGCTGAAACTTCATATGTAAAATGACTACAATGCAACTGTTTAATGATACTAAACTAAAAGCATTGATCCTGCCTGCAATAACTACCAACTAGTTCTCCAACAAAGTACTGACATAGTTATATGCTTAAATGCTCCTAAGTCCTAATATACACAATGGCTTAAGAAATGTTGTATGAACTCTTAATTAGTAAATCAAACACACATGGAGTGATGGAGCTACGAAATAAAGCAATAATCATTCAAGTCAACTAGGCACTCTCGACAAATAGAGTTCATTCAAGCAATCTACTACTAGAAACTAGATCATTAACAAGGAAGCACTAAAAACATAATTATCATCATCATACTCACACAAATTAAAATGATCAGCTCGAACACCAATTGAAAACACAACTTGAATATAGTCATCAGATCCTCAAGTTATATAAACATTAAGTTATGTTGTTATTTGTAATGTGTAATAAATAAGTTATAAGCAGCTAAACATATAAAATAAATAATCGTGATCGGTTGGATCGGGAATAGTACCCGGCGACGAAAAGTGTTGAAACTGCATTTGCAAACATCGCAACGGGATGCTTCCTGGAACGGCGGTGGTTCCGATGACATATCCGGATGTGTGTATTGATTTCTGGATGATTCTCGTCCCGGCTGCCTTTTTGCTATTCTTCTTCTTCCAAAGAAATTTACAGTCTTTTTTCCTTATCCCTGCCAGAGGATTCTAATTTAAAAACTAAAATACAAAAGGGATCCTAAACGGCGAGCGGTAAAATATGGTTACCCGAAAATGGTCCAAAATGACATCACTTTTTTAACAAAATATTTTTTTTGTCGGGTTTTGCTATTTCACTTAATTTTTATTAATATTGAAGTCAAAACGTAAGATTATATAGCGTTTAAGGGTAGTTTAGGGCTAAATACTATTTTATATTTTATATGAAAAAATGCCCAAAATACACAGCTTTAATTACCCAAAATGCCTGTTGGCGATACGTTCCTCCCAAAATACCCACTGATTGTGCATTCAGGACATGCGTATTCAAATTTTTTAAAAATAATAAAGAATACACATCACATACATGCTTATTTAAAAAGAAATATAAAGAAAATACGCATTCCAAGAATGCATATTTACTAAATTACAAAAATGAATACGCATTCCTAATTCCTATAATGCGTATCCTTTATTATTTTTAAAAAAAGTGAATACGCATGTCTACAATGCGTGTTCAACGGGTATTTTGGGCAAACACTCCAGCCTATTGGCATTTTGGGCATTTGCACCCCTAAATGGTGGATATTTTGGTTTTTCACCCATTTTATATTGTGTTTTGCAAAGATTTTTTTTAATATTTTTAAAATTTAAATAAAAGTTGTTGAAACCTAAAATATTAAAAAAACAAATTTAGTGTCTACCTCTAAATTAGGCTTTAGGCTTAGGGCCCTACAACCTAAATCGATGTGTCTTTTCAATTTTTAATATTTTTAAAATCTAAATGAAAAACTTTTTAATCCTAAATTTTAAAATCGTAAAATTAGGGTCCCAAATTTGAATTAGAGTTCGATTATCGGGATATTGGGCCTTTGTGGCCCAAATACCATATTAAATTAGAGTTTAATACAATATTAAAGGCCCTAACCTATACACCCTAAACTCTAAATTGGTGCACATTTTATTAATTTATTTCTAGATATTTTTAAAGTAGGTGAACATTAAAATGTTAAAATTTATAAAATTAAATATATTTTTAATTTAATTTTTTAATATTTCTAAAATTCAAAGGAGGATTATTAAACCCTCAAAAAATTAAGAATTGTTAAATCATGGTACATATTTAAATTTAGAAATATTAATTAAAAAATTAATTATTAAAACATAACAATAAATTGTATTTTCGGCCCAGAACAAAATACAGTAAAAAGTTTAAAATAAAAAAACACCAAAACGCTACTTTTACTAAAGTGGTGGTCTAATAAAAAAATGCCAAACGATATAGGAAATAGCATTTTGGCTCATTTTCAAAATACACGTTTTTTCATTTTTGAGTGCTATTTAGGCCATTGATTTAGAGTGTATTATTCCAGACATTTTTTCTCCAAATTCAGTCATTTTGGTATATTTCTCAATAAAAAGAGTTCAATGCACTTTATATGGCCGAGTGAAAAATTAAATACCCAGGATGGGGCAAAAGTCAAAATGTATATAGAGATCTCTGAGATATCGACAAGTCAATTCTACATGTAAAGTTCTCAGACATATCGACAAGTCAAATATACCTATAGAGAACACAGAGATCTCGATAAGTCATTATACTTATCGAGATGTCACTTCTCTATAGAACAAACTGAAGATCTCGATATGTCTCTCAAATATAGAATGCAAACAAATTCAAGATCCAAGATTATCAGTCAACAAACGATCTATCACCTAGATTGAAAAATCTACAAAGTAGCTGGGGAGAATACAAGATCAAGGGTCAAGATTAACCGGAAAAAAGGTAGTCACAGACCTGCAAGATTCTGCACAGATTTGCTAAGCCAAAAATGGAAATGGATAAAGGTTGCTTTAGAAATTGGTTTAGTTTTTTTAGTGCAAGTTTTGTAAACCCGTGCTGCTAGTGTATAAAGCATGCATGGGTCCTTAGTTCACGAGTAACAAACAGATTCATAGTTCTTGTATTCTCTCAAGATATAAGCCGAGTTCTTTACTTACAAAGAACCCAGGATTTGTAACAAGACCTAACTTAATTTTAATACAAAATTAAGTGAGTTTTGAAATATTTTGTTTGCTATTTTATTTCTGCTAACATAATATAACTACATTTCTTATCTGTTTTGTTCACACAACTAAACAAATTGAAAAAGGATTAAAATTTCCAAAAACACATTCACCCCCCTGTGTTGTATTCAATATCTAACACGGCTACATCCAAAGAACCTCCTCCCCTGGATCCATTGTGCTTTCTTTCCAAACTTCTTGACATGGAGCAACAATATCACACTTGCATTTGATACCAGTAAACCTATATTCGAAGTCTGAGTTGTATTTTTTATGACTCGTGATAGAGTTTCTATTGTTGTATGGATTCTTCACTGAAGAGCAGCTACTCCTTGAAGTAGACATTGAAGATGGAAGGAAGAGAGACAACAAAAACCCTAATTTATCGATTGGTTGTGCTTATATAAATTGGTTTTAGATTGGTTGGGTCGGGTCACAATTGTCTCAGCTGATATGTTCATGCCACATCAAATCGGTTGAAACCAACTCATCCAGCATAGTCATATTTCCTTCTATTTTTTTAACGTCAGTAACGACCAATGACCTGATTGTAAGTTTTTAAAAATGAAATGACCTGAATGTAAGCTTTTTGACTTGGATGATCCAGTTGCAAGTAACTGATATGTTAAGTGATCAAACTGCCATTTCACCCTTTATTTCCCGTTGTATTTAATTGATTAAAAATGAAAAATATACATTCACCCCCCTTTGTATGTATATAACGGACCTATGTTAGATATAATTGATGATATCAGGAGATAAACTATCAGGATTTAATATCAGGATTTACTGAATGTGGCGTCATCAGTACTTATCTATCAGTACTTGATGATCAACATTTGATGTCATCAAGATTTAGTCACATCAATAGATATTCAAGAAGGAAAAGAAAAGCAGAAATTCAAGGTGGTGAAGGACTTTATCTCAGAAGCAATCATACATAGATATGTATTAGGTTTCCTTATTGTAATATAATAGAAATCCTTACTGATTGTGTAACTGTGAACTATATAAGCACATATTAGGTTTATACTTTATGTGTTATGTACATTGATATATTATTCGCATAACCTAGTAGCTCTCAAAGAATTGTTCATCCTTTGAGAGAGTACTTTTGTAATCAGTTTTTATCTGCTAATATAAAAGCTGTTGATTTTGTTAAAGCTTATCAAATTATTTGCATAAACTGTATTCACCCCCCTCTACAGTTGATTACGAACCTAACAATTGGTATTAGAGCGCGTTGTTGACATATAAACAGTTTAAGATTTGAAAATCAATCTTTAATGGCAGACAAAGAACCACAAAATCCACCACCACCCCCTGCCAATTCACAGATTAGCAATAATATGAGTAGGTATGAAGCCATCAAGATTCCAATCCTAAAGATACATGAATATCCAATATGGAAAGTTAGGATGACCATGTGCTTGGAAGCAACAGATCCTGAATACCTGAGTAACATTTATGATGGTCCTCATAGACTAATGAAAGTAGTTGTTGTTGTTGCAGGAGAAGAAGAAAAGATTATTGGTAAAGACAAGAAGGACTATACTCCTGAAGATCTTTCATCTATTATGAAGGATGCAAAAGTCAGACATATTTTGCATAGCAGTCTTGATAGTGTTATGTCCAATAGGGTAATTGAATGTAAAACAACAAAGAAAATTTGGGATGTTTTAGAAGTAAAGTGTCAAGGTACCACTGTTATCAAGAAGAACAGAGAAACAATACTCACTCAAGAATATGAGCACTTTGACTCAGAAGATAATGAGTCATTAACTGAGATCTATGACTGATTTCAAAAGCTGTTGAATGACTTATCTCTAGTCAACAAGGAATATGATTTATAGGATTTAAACTTGAAGTTTCTACTTGCACTCCCTGATAAGTGGGACTATAAGGTCACATCAATAAGGGATAATTATGAACTTGATGAAACACCTTTAGATGAGATCTATAGCATACTGAAAACTCATGAACTAGAGATGGAGCAAAGAAGCAAGAGAAAAGGATCCAAGTCTAGACCAGTTGCATTTAAGGTTGAAGAGAAGCCAAAGGATAAAGCTAGGATAAAAGGTTACTCCAAAGGAAAAGCTATGATTGAAAAGTCAGATACTGAGTCATCAAACTCTGATGATGACTCAAATACTAATAGTGAATCATATACTGATAGCGATCATGACAATAATGAAGACATGGAATAAATGGTTGCTCTATTGGTTAAAAGCTATAAGAAGATGATCTACAAGAACTTCAAGAAAGGGAAAATGTTTTCCAGAAAAGGTTCCAGTTCCTCAAACTCTGATAAGAGGAATGAAAGAAGAAATACTGATATGATGGAATTAAAGTTTGGAAAATCTGACAAGTCAAAGGAAAGATGCTATAACTGTGATGGAATTGGACACTTTACAGCTGACTGCACAAAAATAAAAGCTGAGAAAAAATAAGCCTTGATCACAAAGAAGAAAAACTGGGATGATTCGTCTGATTCACATGATGGTATCAACTATGCTCTCATGGCAAATACTAATACTGAGGTTGACAATGCTGAATTAAATGTACCTCAGACCATCCTTGCTTTTGATACTGATGATATCCATGAATTAAGATTGTTTCTTAAATCTCTGCATGTTAGTTATAGGGATCAAACCTTAGAGAATAATAGAATCAATAGTGGAAACACTGAGTTAAAGAAAATGAATGATCACCTAGAAATTGAGTTATTTTCCATGCTCAAAATGAAAGAGATAATATTGTTTATGTTAAAGAAAAATTGTTAGAAAATCATGCTTATATAGAAAATGAGTTAACTAAAGAAGGAAAGCTCATTAAGCTTTGGACTAACTCAAGAAAGACAACTCAGGAAATTTTAGAGAATGGCGGTTGGGGATCAGGATTAGGATATGCTAATAGATCTAATTCTGATAAGAAAATTGGAAAAGAAACTGAGAAAACTAAACCAGTAAATACTGATACTTAGGTCAGACTGAACAAGGTTCAGTTGAAGCCCATTAAGTTTAATCCAAGTGCTGATGTTGTTAAGTCAGTTAATGAGGTAGATTCAACCTCAACACCTAGATCAAACTTAAATATTGATAATAGTCAACAAGTTCACATAAGATCAGTAAATATTGGTATAATGACTCATAAACAGCTTAAGCAAAAGCTGAAGGAATAACACATGAAGGAGAAAAAACATAGGAAAAATAGGAATGGCAAGGTAGGTGTTAATAAGAATGGTAATTATGTAACTGCTCCCAATGCACCTAGAAAGACATGCTTGAACTGTGGTAGTACTGATCATCTTGCTAATTTTTGCAGGAAGAATAAAAAGATAAATATTGTTCCTCCCAAATCAGAGTTTAGGAATAGAACTATTAGATATAAACCACACAGTCCTTGTTTTCATTGTGGTAGTGTGTGGCACTCTATTTATACATGTAAAGAGTATCATAGTTTATATTATGATTATTATGAACTGAAATCCTCTTTAAATAAAGCAAAATATGTTTATGCATGTGTAAATACTGATATTAAGTATGTTAACATAAACTCTTATATGAAGTCTTCTGCTGCATATGTTAACAAACTTAAAAAGCCGAAATGATCCAAGAATGTCTGGGTATGACACATTGTCAGAATTTTTGCTTAAGCATGGATTCACTAGAGGTATAATTGATAAGACTCTCTTCTACAAGCAACATGGTGATGATATGATTCTAGTTCAAATCTATGTGGATGATATCATTTTTGGTTCCACAAATGAAAAGCTATGTCAAAGATTCTCAAAACTCATGCAGAGTGAATATGAAATGAGTATGATGGAAGTATTAAGTTACTTTCTTGGACTTCAAGTTAGTCAGAGGAGTGATGGAATCTTCATCAGCCAAACTAAATATGTCAAGAATTTATTAAATAAGTTTGGTATGGTTGATTGTTCACCTGCATCTGCACCTATGTCTACATCTACTAAATTGGATGAAGATAAGAAAGGAAAAAGTGTAGACATTTCAGGTTATAGAGGGATGATTGGATATTTACTGTATTTAACTGCCAGTAGACCAGACATTATGTTTGCAACATGTCTGTGTGCAAGATTTCAAGCCAATCCAAAGGAATCACATTTGATGGCTGTGAAGAGAGTTTTCGAATACCTAAAAGAGACTCCAAACTTGGGATTATGGTATCCTAAGAGAACATATTTTGAAGCTGTTGGATACACAGATGCAGATTTTGCTGGATGCGGGGTTGACAGAAAGAGTATTAATGGAAGATGGCAATTTCTTGGACAGAGACTTGTATCCTGGTATAGCAAGGAACAACAATATGTGTCAACTTCCACAGCTGAGGCTGAATACACAGCTGCTGGAAGTTGTTGTGCTCAAGTGCTTTGGATTATAAATCAGTTAATGGATTATGGCCTAGTGTTACACAAAATTCCAATTGTGTGTGACAATCCAGTTAATTTTTCTAGAACAAAGCACATTGACGTAAGGTACCATTTTATTAGAGAACATGCTGCAAATGGTACCATTGAGCTAATTTTTGTTCCAACAGAAAAACAATTAGCTGACATTTTTACTGAACCTTTGGATGAAGCTACTTTCACTAGACTTGTAGGTGAAATTGACATGCTTAATTCTTTATCCTAAAGGTAAGAACTCAGCTAATATTTTGCAGTAGATTAATTTCTGATAAATCAAAATTCATTTGATTGATTGGAAAATAACTGAAATATGAATTATAAATATTTCAGATTTCTCTGCATATTTATTTTTTATTTTACGTATTGCCAACTTGGAATTTTTCAAATTCTAAGTAAACTGTCTCTTTGTTAATTCATATTTTTAATATATGAAGCTAATAAATGATAGATCTCAAAAGCAGCAAAAGTATATAACTGAGTTCTCGATAAGTATAAATGACTTCTCGATAAGTCATTTTGAGACTTCTCGAAGTAGTTCTTGAGAAGTCAGTTTTGGACTTCTCGAGTAAGATATCTCGATAAGTGATTTTGACTTCTCGATAGAGTTCTCGATAAGTCTTTGTTAGACTTCTCGTGGATATCTCGATAAGTTATTATGACTTCTCGAATGACTTCTCGATAAGTATTGTAGAGTTCTCGAGTAATCTACTTTGAGTTCTCTACAAGTACAATTTAAACTTATCTTCAACTCAGACTGAAATAATTTTATTTAATAAATTATTTTCAGTATGATACTTTTGATAAAATTTATTTTGATTTTATTTTGATTTATTCAAATAAAAATTGAAAACAATTCAGTTCATTCAGGATAAACTGGGTATTTATTTGACATCTCGATAAGTGTCATTTTCTAGTTCTCGATAAGAGTCAGGAAAATGATATATCGATATGTATCTATTCTCTAAATATGACTTCTCGATAAGCAAATTCCAAACGTCCATTGTTAGTTCTCGATAAGTCATTTACCTTTTACTATAAATACCCAGACATCTCGACATACACCTCTTTACTCCTTCGAGATCTCTAAGTGACCTAATTTTTCCAATTCTCAACCGCTCTCTCTCTCGTTTCAAACTCTTTCTCTCTAATTTTTCTTACCTACTTAAATTTACACCTCTAAAATGGCACCAAAAAATGTTAGAGCTGTAATCCCCAAGGATGGAACCAACTATCTCGCTTTCACAGATGCTAATCAAGCTCCTGACAGTTTCAAGGGGTTTAAAATTTTTATCCGAGTCTTATCTTGCAGGAGCTCTAACTAGTAACCCAATCCTTTACTTGGATGTTCTGCATGAATTCTGGATAACAGCTATAGTGATGACAGTTGTACATGACAACTTTGTATCTATTGTGGTGAACTGCTCTATTGGAGGCCAACAGGTGGAGTTTAATGAGCAAGATGTAAATCAAGCTTTGGGCATTCCAACTGAAAATTTGGTGGAGGTTCCCACACAGGATGAGCTAGTTGAGTTTATGGACTTAATCAACTATAGTGAAAGAATCAACCTGGCTAGCCTGAACAAGAAGTACCTAAGGAGGGAATTATAACACCCTCCAAATCCGGGGTATAGATTTGGGGCATTATTAACAATAATTACCAACTATACCTGCACAAGCAGAATATAAATATAATAATTACCCCGAACTATCACTACTCAGGATCTTTTAAGGTCTGAGTTTGAAAACAAGAATCACGCACTACACTTTATTACAAACCCAACTAAATAAAACCTGTCTCAAGAACTATCTTTGATACAAAACTTTATTCTATCTATAGTTTCACTACACAACTTTTATTCAAACTACACAAGACTTTTATTCAACCCAACATTACTACTTATCCTGCTACACCTGATCTGGCAATTCAAAGCTCTCTTTGGGAATAGGAAGGAACACTCTTGGTATAAGAGGGTCCCGCTGCTTGACTCGCTTCTTGACTATGCGGGTCCTGATGGGTTTCATTCTCTACCTTAACTGTAAAACAATAGGAGTAACAATAAAAAGGGATGAGCCAAAATTGCTCAACAAGCCTGCAAAAATATATATATATGGTATAGAGAAAGAGAAATGAGAGAAATAATAAGATGCTGGTTGTAACAACCATCTGTATCTGTATCGAATAGTAATTTGCCAATGATGGCGAGTGCCAAATGAACAAGACTGGAAACAAGAACCAACATATGCACTATAATCTGCTGATCAGTCAGAATATAGTGCGGATCTATACCCAACTGCATAGACCCAACCAACATAAGGAGTACTCAGGCAACTATGGCCTATTAATTAATGGTCTGGGAAAAACCCAGCCTTTATAGTAACTATCCAGTCCAAGGCTGAGCATCCGGAACAATCGGTATGCTATTAATATATCCCAACACCAGGATATACCAGAGTATATGTAGGGTAAAGGAATTGAAATATGAACAGGAAATTCAATAAATTGGGTAAATCAAGAATTGAAATGAAACTGGAACAAGCAATAATAAATGAGTAACAGTGTATATGAACAATGATTATCAAAGAGAATTGATACGATAGAAAAGAAATATAAATCACTATTCTGAATTTAGAATAGGGGAAAAACTTGCCTTGCGCGTACTTAACCTGGTTTAACTCACTGCCTTCTGACCCTAGCTTGCTCTGCCTTGCTAACACTGAACAAATCATGGAAAGATAGGTGTTTAGATAACTTACTATATACGTGTATCTTGAATTGATATCACGCAACCTTATCAGTCTACCCATGCGTTTCTATCTGACTCGCATATATATATATATATATACATATATTTAT
Source organism: Apium graveolens (assembly GCF_009905375.1). Classification (NCBI taxonomy): domain Eukaryota; kingdom Viridiplantae; phylum Streptophyta; class Magnoliopsida; order Apiales; family Apiaceae; genus Apium; species Apium graveolens. Next base: position 250,922,535 of record NC_133648.1, on the reverse strand, counting down.
ACAGCACATCTATTCACATAATCACATAAAGCACATGGCACGTAAAGCACATAATTAATTTCTAGATTTATAATTATTTTTAAAATCAATTCTAGGCTTATACCTGCATTACTAGTCTTATCTGATTTTATTATAATTTTTTGGGATTTATTCGGCTCAATTATACCCCTATTAGGACTTACGAACTATCAATTATCACCAAACCACTCTTTTTCGGAAGAAATTATAACTTACAACTATTTTTATTGAATTCGTCTCATTTTTCTGAGTCTAGGGGTCTTCGTTTCACTTAAATCGGACTAACGGTTGAATTGTTATGAATTAAACACTGATGATTCAATTTATTATTCAATATAAATAATTATTACAACCTTTTAAATCCTAAAATAATTTTTAAATAATTATTTAAGAAAAATCAAAGTCAAAAATAATTTTTTTATAATTTTTGGAGTTAAAATGAAGAAGTTATGATTTATTGAAAATCATGTGATTAATTATCGAAATAATTAATCACTTTTTAAATATTTAATAAATAAATAACTAATAAATAATTAATAAATACTTATTTAATAATTTAAAATAATAAATCCCTAATTATTTGGATTAATCACAATTTATTATAATATTTATAACTTATCGATATTTATTCGATTAGATCGATTATTTACAAATAATCAATCAACTTAATTAACCGATACGCTATTTATCGAATAACTACGAATTATTCCAATTATAGATCACTTAACAATTAATTACTTGTATAACTACGAATTACTCGCAATTCCCGCATAATTATCGAATATTAAATTACTATCGAGACTTATACGATTCGCTAATCAATTAGTTACTAATATCTAATTATAGGATACGAATAATTATTACAATATTAATCGAATAACTAGCGCTCGAATAATAATTCTAATTATCGAATCATTACTTGCACTATTAACTAATTATTAGATTATTAATCACATTTCTTAATTATTTCTAATCCTTATTTATTAATTAATTACCTAATTACTAATTAATTATCCAATTATTAATTAATTAAATAATTAATAAATAATTAGATAAATAATTAAATAATTAAATAAATAAATAAATTCAAATTTATAATTTAATAAAATAATTTAGAAATTAATAATACTATTTTCAGAACTCAAAATTAATTTTTAATTGATTTTTAGAATTAATAAATCTAATTTCTGTTTTTATAAAATAGAATTAAATAATTAAAATTCAGAAACAGAAATCAGAAAAACAGATTGGGGGTTTTTGGATCGAAACCGGGTCGAAACCAGGTTGCAACTGGGTCGTCTTCGACCCGATCGGGTCACGAAGAACACCGACCACTGCCCAGAATCCGACGCCGGCGGAGATTTTCCGGCGAGACGAAAACGTTCGATTCCATTCGTTCCTTCTGCGTTTTCGACGCACAACAACACAACGACGCTCCCCTTCTGTTCCTCCTTCGTCCTCGTCGACTACAATAGCCGGAACCCTGAGAAACGCGGCGGCGGCGGCGGAACTCCGGCGAGCTCAAAACGTACACCAATCTCGACGAAACCGGTGCCAATCGACTCACAAAACGACGATCTACACGCTCGTAATCATCAAAACATCAAACAACAACCAGAAAATCAAACCCGAGTTCGCGATTAAAAACCCGAAAATATAAACTTTCAGTTCGATCAATCAAACATCAAAAACACTTACATAATCGAAAACTACAGATCATAAGCTTCAAAACGAGTACTTACACTAACGATTTGGACTCCGGAATCACGATGAAAATCAGCTTTGATTCTGTTGCCCTGTTCTTCACCAAACCCTAACCCTAATTCCTTTTCTTTTTCTTTTTATTTTTTTCCTGATTTTTAATTGTAATTAACTGATTTAATTAATAATAATTCAGGTATTTATATTTATGAAGATAATACCCCTAAGTAAAATTAAGGGTCTAATTACACTCCTATTAAAAATATTTGGCCCCAATATTTATAATTTTTGGGTATTATTATTGAATTTTTAAATGTCCAATAAATACAAAATAAATACTAAAAATTCCCAAAAATTGTGAAAAATACAAAAATACAAAGAAAAATGATATATGATAATTTCATGATCATATAAAAATAAAAATATAATTTTTGTGGGGTTTTTGGTACCCGAAGGGATCCGGAAAAGTCATTTTTCGCGAAAAAGGTCAATTGGTAAAACGTCTAGGGGTTCAGAATAGCGATATGGTATAGGGCATTTTTGGCAAAATAGGGCCAATGATTTTGTTTGAAATACGGGCTTTTAAAACATAGTTTTGAGCTGTACAGGTTTTGATATAATATATATAACTGACGATAAAACGTTCAATAAATATCCAAAACACGTTTGGATCAAAACAGCCAACACATAACACATAGCAGTTAGGGTTTAACAACTTACACATTTAATCACATCATAATACACATAATTTATTATTGTTATAATATAATACCAGCGTAATTCCTCGGTCGTTACAGGAATGGTCTTTCTTATTTGATTCTGTTGTGAGGGCCTTCACTTGCAGAAAGACAGGATATGATGACATATCAAGTGTGGTACAAAAGCTGGTATTCTCCATAGCTCACAATAGATACTTGAATGTTGGTTTATTGATCCTAAAAGAACTTAGCACCAGGCTCACAATGCCCCTAGCTACAAGAGGTAATGAAATAATTTTTCCTAGGTTTATAATGTCCACTTTAAATCATAAAGTGCATGACATCCACATGTTAAATGGTATAGATAGAACACAAATAGGCAACTGTAAGCAAGTGTCCAAAGTGCTACTTGGTTCACTTATTACAAAAAATAAGGTACCAGTAAGTCTGAGAATCACTCCATTTATGTTTGAGAGATTCAGGACTTACCCTTACCCTATGCCTGACATGAGGTCTAATATTAAACCTAGTGCAACAATGGCTCTTGTTCCCATGGAAGTACAAACACATGACATCCAACAGGGGCCTTCCCAAGCTGAGACCATTTCTTCTTTACCCTTAGAAGCTAGGAAACCAACCACTTCATCCTCTCAAAAGGGTGAAGTGAGTAAAACGAAGAGAAAGCAGACACCATTAACAGTAATAATTGAAAGTGGTGAGGACCAAACAGAACAAGAGTTACCTTTGGTCAAGAAAACAAAGAAGGTGAAACAAACTGAGTTGACCACTCAAACCACCCTTGCATCCTCCCAAAAGGATGTAGTTGTAAAACAAGGACTAAAATAGACTCTAGAGGCATCCTCTCAACAGTGTGTCTCTATTGAACAAAGCATCCACCCTAATGCATCTTGTATAGAGTCTGCACCATCACTTGAGCAAATTCAAGTGTATGAAAGGAGAAATAAGGATGGCATACCCAAAGAGAGAACATCTCTTGAAGCTCCCTCGTCCATTCAGTTGGAGCTGCCAACACTCAACTCTGAAATTCAAACTCTAATTTCTCAAATTTCTTCTTTATAGAGACACCCTAATGCACTTGAATCTGATTTTCAAGTGTTGCCAACTTCACGTGACATGGTTCATGAAACTATGCTCCCCACCCAGGACCAAAATTTAGTTGGTGAGAGGCTACATGTTGGGGTAGACCTTGATGACACAAACATAAACACAGGGGTTTTATCAGTTTTTACTAAAGACCCTGTGGTGGATCCACATACACCTTCATATGCAAATCAACCTTCATATGCAAATCAACCTTCATATGCAAATCAACCTTCACAGGTTGTAAGGTTTGAGAGTAGTAATCCTGAGTGGGAGCTATTTAAATCCTCTCCAATTCAATTGGAGGTTCCTTTTGTAGGAACAACTCCCCTTAAAACCCTAGCTGATAATGCACTCACAATTGAAGCTAGGAGTTCAATTGCCAATGATCCTGCTATGGGGGAGGTAAGTGTAGCACATTCAAGTGCAAGCTCACTGCAAAATGAGCAAGGGTTTGAGACTAGAGTACATGATAGTAACCTAGTTAACTCCCCTCCAATTCCAATGAAGGTTCGCACCACAAGTGGAGAACAACAAACTGTCATAACCACAGGTCAACCTATGAGTTAAACTGTGACATATGTCACATATGATTCTATTGAAGATCTACCCTCCACTTCACAATCTAGAGATATTCCTTCAACATCCAACCCTACACAAAACTCTCTCATCCAATCCAACAGTGGTTACAAAATACTCAATCTCAACCAAACACAGTGGATGATCTTCTGGTTGATCAACTATCAGGCCTTACAAACATCACACAACATCTACTCAATTCAGATATGTCAAATAAAGACTATCAGGTAATTCTGCTTACCTATAATGAAGATTTTGAAAAATAGAAGCAGAAGATAATGAATGAAGCTGAGCAGGATAGAAATGTGGATGCTTGGATTTCTAAGGACTACACCTTGAAGATGGATGAGGTATTGGCAAGGTTCAGAGAATAATATGTCATCATTTTGGGGAGTAATTCCTAGATCCTCACTCCATAGGAGGTCTATGATGCATTTAATGAAGTCTACAAGGCTCAAATCAAGGCTTTTCACCTTTTTGGTAAAGCACTACAAGTGACTTTGACTGGTCATCAAGGCAAAATCAGAAAGATGGTGAGGGAAAAGATGAATAAGATTATCCCTTCACAAGTTGAGATCAAATCAAAATTCAAGACCTTTACAGAACATATGGCAAGATTTGATCTAACTCCAGTGGATGCAAATGTCAAAAATATAAGGCAATCTTTTGTGGCCCTGCATGAGGTGGTTCAACAACACATTGCCAATTCAAATGACACCAGACTCAAGTTGAATCAACTTCATCAAAGCAGATATGACCCTTCAGCTTTGTTGATGGAAGTAATCAAGGAAGCTGTGCAAGCTACTTTTGGCACTTCAGTATCTTCAAGCTCTCAAACACCATTATCAACATCATCAAATCTCCAACTTCAATCTCTCCAACAACAAGTTTCAACTCTACAGTCCTCTAATGATTCACTCACAGCTCAAGTACAAGCTCTCACTTCTCTAGTGCAGAGTCAACAAAATGACATCAAGACCTTGGTAGACTCCCACAAACACCTTCAAATGCATAACCAATTAATTTATGAGCTATCATGGATGCCTTGAATGTTCCTCTACCTACACTTCCTGAAGCTATGAGGACAGAAATTCCAACTCCACTACTTCTGCCTGCCAACAAGACTAAGGGGGAGATAGAAGCTAGGATTCAACAGTCTAAGGAAGCTTGTAAATCTAGAGAGACTGGAAAATTGACATCCACTCACATTGGTCAAATCTCTTCACAAGCTCAACTATCTAAAGATGTTGGTAAATACATACTTCTAAAAGCTGCAGAAGGACCCTGTCAAGACCAGTAATTCAAAGAACTGTTAACAGTCTTAAGGGTGTCTCTTCACAACAACTACATCACCTACAAAAGAGCATTGGCCAACAACATCAATTTTATCAGAGTTGTGATTGTCAAAGTTGATAACTTTATAGAGAAAAGGATTATTGCAAATGTAAATGACTGTGGCTTGGACAGATATCTACATGTGTCTCTCTCAAATCTTTAAACTATGAGAACATATGAGTTGGATGTAATTATTGACAGAGTTAATCTAGTAATTCCAGAGGACACCCAACTGCTAAATGAACTCAAGAAAGCTCAGACATCTGCTTTTCCTGAAGCCTATCTTCATCCAAGCAAGGGGATGGCCTACATCTGTTCACAATCTAGAAAGTGCAAGTTCTTCACAGTTCCAAAGAATTATGTAAGAGGATATGTGAGGCTGATAATGTCTCTTGAAACTGATCTAAAGTCCAAGAAAAACAAGAAAATTGAAGATGAGGAGATGATTAGAATCTTGGGAAGATATCTTCAAAATGCAGATACCATGTTTCCAAATTCACAATTCAACTTAAAAGATGACAAGGATGATGATGAGCAGAAGCAAGATGATCAAAAACCTTCTGGCTCAAATCCAAGTCAATCTTCTAGAGCAACTGGTAGCAAAGAAAAGAAGCAATATGAGAAGAAGGGAGAAGATAAGAAAAGAGGTGATGAGAAAAGAAGACATAAGAAGGAGGATGCTTTAGAACCAAAGAAAAATGTCCAGTCAATCCAAATCCAACATGCTCAAACCACTAAACCTTTAAGCTCAAACATTTAACTATCTTTGACCTCAAAGCCCAACTTTTTGTACAAGCCAACTGCAAACACCCTACTCAAAATACCAATCACATCTAGCCAATCCACCTTGAAGAAAATCATAAACCTACCCTCATTCAAGACAAATGAAAATGTGAAGATTAAAGATATCGACAAGTTATTTCTAAATGCATAGATTTGGAGACCTCAACAAGCCAAGTTCACTTATAGAGAACTCAGAGATCTCGACAAGTCAAAGTTACCTATCGAGAACTCAAAGACCTCGACAAGCCAAATTTACTTAGAGAGAACTTGGAGACCTCAACAAGTCAAAAAACTTATAGAGAACTAAGAGATCTTGATAAGCCATTATACTCATCGAGATGTCAGTTCTCTATACACCAAACTGGAGATCTCGACATGAAGCTCAAGTACAAAATGCAGATAAGTTAAATATTCAAGATTATCAATCAACAAATGATCTAATCACTTAGATTGAAAAGTCTACAAAAGCATCTTGAAGAGTACAAGATCAAAGGCCAAGATTAACTGACAAAGAAAAGTCACATATCCACAGGATTTACAAAGATACACTAAGCCATAAATGGAACACTTTAGAGATAACTTAAAGTAGGGTTTAGTACATCTTATTGCATGTTGTGTAAACCTGTGTTTACTAATCTATAAAGTAAATACTAGTCCTTTGTTTTTAAATGTATCAAACAGATCTAGTTTTTCTTGTATCTCTCTCAAGGAAGAAGCTGAGTTCTTTACTTAAAAAGAACCCATGATTGGTAGAAAAACACTAGCTTGATTTTAATATAAAATTAAGTGAGTTTTGAAATATTGTGTGCACTGTTTTATTCCAGTTAACATAATATTATTGAATTTCAAATCTGCTTTGTTAACCAAGGAACAAACACTCAAAAAGCATTAAAAATATCTAAAACACATTCACCCCCCATGTATTATATTCATTACCTAACATGGACTCTTGTGCCAAGACCAAAGAACATATCATTTGTTTGAACAAACTGGGTGGTTAGAAACAAAACTGATAGTGAGGGCATTGTTACAAGAAATAAAGGAAGACTAGTTGCAAAGGGCTATTCACAGCAAGAAAGCATTGATTATGATGAGACTTTTTCTCTAGTTGAAAGGCTTGAGGCAATCATATTTTTTCCTAGCCTATGCTGCTCACAAGAAGTTTAAAGTGTTTTAAATGGATGTAAAGAGTGCATTTCTAAATGGAGAACTCGAAAAGGAAGTTTATATTGAACAACTATTAGGCACAAAGCATGTGTTATTCCCAGTGGACTAACAATGAGATTTACAGAAGGGGGGTGAATGTAAATCTCAAAACTTTTTCAAGTTTTGAGTAGTTTCTAAGGCTAAGTATTTTAGTGAACAAATGTGTGTGAATTGCTTGAAGCTAATACAGACAGATATATATTCAAACACAAATGTAAAGAACACAAAGAACTTAAAAACTTTTCTGGTGGATTTGTTGTTCCACCAGAGATGTGTTATTTCAGAAAATCTGTGATTCAAAGAATTAAATCACAGCTGCTTCCTAGTACAAACTAGATGATTTTCTCTCTGGATATTTCTAAACAGCTCAGGAAAATTCTTATCTAATTACTAGCTGCTACTTGGTTTATATATCACCAAGTTTACAAGTGAAGACAAAACTGTAAAATACAATTAAAAAAATTCTCACATGTTTCTTCTTCATTTCTCTATCAAATGCAATTTAGGCTTGGCTGTAGATCTTTGAATACTTCCTTGTTTGCATCAGAATGGAAATGCTGCATTTTCTTGATTCCTCCTAGAGGCTTCCACATTCCAGTTTGTCTCTGTCAACCCATGTGCCTCTGTCAGCTTGTGAATTGTCACTATCAACTGCTAATGAACTAAGCATCCGTTGAAGTTTTCATCCGTTGATGCCTTATCCGTTGAGGCTTTATTCGTTGAAGCTTTATCCGTTGATGCATTATCAGTTAAAGTCTTTATCCGTTGAAGCACTCATCCGTTGATGGATATTATCCGTTGAAGCATTAGAGACATCCGTTGAAGCTTTGTTTCTTATCTGTTGAAGGTCTTCAATATCAGTTGATACTTCTTCACTTATACAAAATTACAAGGCATGAAATATTTACAATTAGCCCTCCTATTTACATATCCACTAGTAGTCAACATGACTGATAATTTCCTACAATATCTAAGAATTACAACTTGAATCCAGAGAATGAAATGTGCTACAATACTAAACTTATTGCTAAGTAAAGCTACTCCTTCAATGGATAGCCAAGATGGTCTTATCCGTTGAGGCTACAAACACTAGATTTCTACTTAAGTATTTTGTTTAACTTATCATCAAACTAATACACATATTCCTAACAATCTCCCCCTATTTATGTCTACTAGAACTGTAGGCATAAATTTGGGTTTAGCTTGATGATAACAAAACACTTGACAAATATATAAACTATAATAAAGCAGAAATTCAAAAGTGCTGCAAAAATGTGTATGCTGAGATGGAATTGAAGAATTACATTGTTTCCAAGGGTGCTCCTTTAGCCTGAGCAGATAGTTTCTTTTCCTTTGATTCCTTGTTTTCTTTCCTAGCCTCCTGTCATTCTCCTCTATTTGAAGTTGAAGTTGTCTGTAGAATTCAGCTTCATCTTCTTCATTGATGTCCAACTTAGATTGCATATCCTTGAGAGTTTCATTACTGGCAATCTTGAGCTGATCTTCAATTCTGAAAAATCTTCTGACTCCTTTGTTGTCTCTAAACTCCATCAACCAATGAGGTGATTTGTGAACTGTAATTCCTCTTTCTTGAATGAGTAATGTTCTAGGCAAGGCATTGGGCTCCCACCAAGTTTTCCTTATGTTGGCAATCTTGTTAAGAATCTCAGTCTTGGCAGTCCTGGTAAAGCCAGAATCCCTTTGTATGGCTGAGTAGACTCTAACCAAGGTAGAGTAGCCTTCATTCAGAATCCTGTAGAGAGGCCAATTTCTTTCCCCACTTCCTTTGTATTTGAACACTAGTCTTTCTGGTAGCTGTCTGTAGGCAGCTATTCCCCTTACTTCCTCCAGCTCATCCAGATAGAGTTCAATGTCTGAAAATTCTTTTATGTCACAAATGTGAACATAATCATCCTTAGAGGCTTGAGGCTTAGGCTTAGGCTTCTGTGTGAATTTGATTGAGGCTTTAGAGGGTGTTGATTTGATTCTTCTTTTCTGCTTCTTTGATGGTGGAGAAGAGGTTAGAAAGGTGGGTAATTTGATGGTGTCCCAATCAATTGGTTCCTCCTTAGGAATGATTGTTTCACCATGAATATTTATGAAGGGGTCAGGCATAATGGGTTCAGGAATTGAAGGTAGTGGTTTGGATATTGATTGGGTTTCTTCAGTCTCATCTACCATCTTTCTCTTTGCATTAGCCTTCTTTCTGTTCCCTTTCTGCCATTCTTCTCTTTCCTTACTTCTTTCTTCCATATCAGTATCAACCATGTCCCCCATAGCTTCATCTTCACTTCTGTCTTCAATTTCTTTCTGTTCTTCAGCCTGACTTGACTTTAGCTGTTTTTCAAGCTTTGCTTGTGCTCTTTTGTCAGCTTTTAGCTGTTTGGCTTCTTCCTTCAACCTTCTGGTTTCTTCCCTCTTGGCTATTGAGAATTTGGGATGTCCTTGCATCACACATATGCTCTTTCCCTCTCTGAAGATAATAGCCATGTTCCTCCTTACAGCCACATCCATGGTCTCTTTGAGCTTTGTGATACTTCTACCCAACAGCTTGTCTTCATCAGGCTTTGGAAGAGGAAAATCCACTCCTTTCATCTGAGCAAGGCTTAGAGGATTCTTTGTAGAGTCCTTATTGGATCTGTTGTTGGGCTTGAGAACCATGGTTTCAGATTCTTGGAAGAAGTCTGTCCAACCTTATTCCTCCCTACTGGCTTGAGCTCCACAATAATTGATTCCACTTTTGTGCTGTGCTTCACAGATTGTGATTGAGAAGTTGTAGAACCAAATATTTGTTGCATCTTTTCATCAATCTTCTTCCTTTGCTCTTTGACTTGCAATTCAGCTGTTGCTATCTGGATTAGATCAATTCCATCAAGCTTTCCTTTGATTTGAATAATTGGAGAAGTGGTGATGGCAGGAACTAGCACTTGAGAAATTTGAACTGTTGTTGATGGCTCTCCTTCCCCTTCCCCTTTATTCTCCCCCTTTTTATTATCATCAAGGGTAGGGGTCAAGCCTTGTGCTTTTGCCAGCTGCATGAGTAGATTTGTTTGAGTTTGTTGATTCTGAAGAATAGTGACCATAAAGTCTTCAATGATCTGAACTCTGGTTTCCAATCTGGCCAGCCACTTGTCAGCATCAGATTCTTTCCTCAGTCTCCCCAACAAATCTTGCATAGTACCATAAGGTATGACTGAATCCAACTTCTCAGCATTGTAGGATTTCAGATCAGCAATGTCCTGCTTGAGCTCATCCACACTTAGATTCTGTTTGAAATGCTGCAACTGCAAGAGATGCAGAGATTCCAGATGAGCTTGAAGTATTGCCTTGGTACCAGCATCTGTAGTCTCCTGAAGGGCCTTCTGAATTGTCATGACTTGTCTGACCAAAGTGACACCAAACTCTCCTGGTGTTGATGCTTTTGCCCATGCCCATTCAGGAAGATCTGGAACAGAACTTGGGCCTGCTACTCCCCCTAAGTTCATGCTCTCATCCAAAGAATCAGAGTCATCATCATTAAAATTTACTCCAAATTCTTCAGATGGCTCACCAGCTTGAGAATGCAGCCTGTTAACAGCAGCTTTGTCTCTGAGAAGAGATTCTGAAGTGTGTACAATGTTTAAAGTCTGTTCTGCCTCCACATTGCCCTGAGCAGCCAATAATTGATAGGCTGAAACAGGATGAGTAAAAGTGTCAGCATCCAAGGAAATGTTATCAATTACAGCTTTGTAATGTTGCTGAAATTATCTTTCCTTTTCTGCATCATCCGCTATCATTGACTCACTAGCAATGGCTGGATCCACCCTTATAGCTTCTGTACCTGCCTTTCTCTCATTTTCTCTATGTTCTTGCATCAGGGGCTCCCCCTGGCTCACACACACCCTCACACCCTCACCCTCACCTTCTAAGGTGGCACTCCTCTCACTCACTTTTGCCATGCTGGAAGAAATAGCATGCATATGGTGACTCTCAACCTCTTCTTTTGCCTGGGAGCAACCCAGCCTCTCACTCAAAAGATCACTCCCTTCCCTCAAACCTAAAAGTGATTGTACAGTAACCATGTCCTCTACAGTTGGAATTGTTTTTGTTATATGTGTAGAGACCATCAACGGATAGGGAGTATCCGTTGAAGTGGAAACTGATGGTATCAACGGATAACTGCTGTTAAGCTTATCCGTTGAAGAACAACCACTTGTCAACGGATGAGAGATATCCGTTGAAGAAGGAAAAGATGTGGATATTGAAAGTGACACAATTGTTGAATCTGTGTGAATTGATTTTAAGTGAGGTGACACAGATTCTTCAACTACATCTGAAAGAATTGGCTGATGATCCAACAAATCATCTAAAAGATGATGATCATCAGGTTTTGAGTGGGGCTCCTCCATGAGTTTTAATGAGGGAGAATCAGGAATTGATGTGAATATCATATCCACATCCAGAGAGGGTGATGGAGAGTTTGATGATTGGTGTGTTTCTATTATGAGAGAATGGGGTTGTGACTCCACATTTGCTGGAATCACATCAAGCTGAATTTGTGAAGGCACAGATACAGGTGGATGTATCTGTGCTGTGTGTGCCCCTTGTGTGGAAACTAGGGTCTTGGCTTTCTTCTTCCTTGAAAAGGCTTTAATTGGTGAATGTGTGGCTTCAGTGTCCCTCCCTTGTTTGTTCTGTGTCCCTGGTTGGGGACTATTTTCAATAGTTGCACCCTTTTGGGAGGATGCAACTAGGGATGTGTTTGACTCCTTTTGAACCACCACAGTCTTTTGAGAGACTGTGGCTTGGCTGGCTTGGGTACCACTCACCTCTCCCACCTTATCCTGGGGGTTTCTTGATGTTCACCCCTCCCCTCACCACTCACACCCTGTTCACTCCCTTCAGGGTTTATGGTAGTTATTACAACTGTTGTCTTTTGAGAAACAACAGAGGTAGTTTTCTTTGACTTGAGTTTTGAAACTTTAGTTTTGGTGGCTTTGGTAGGAACCTGTTTGGACAAAGACACATATTCCATTGCCACACTGGAAGACAAAGAAATAATGGGGTTGGAAATAGTAGGAGTTATAGAAGTGTTTACCTCACTTACCTGTGGTGCATTCATGATTGGCAAATATACCAATGACACCTGGCTGTTGAGGTTCATTCTCAAAAGGTCTGCAAGGACCCTTTTCTCTTGTGCCCAACATTTGAGTTTATTATTCTCATTTGATATAACCAATCCTTCAGCAACATGGTTAGCCAATAACATAAAAAATCTAGCATAGTAGATGTTATGTGGTCTATTAGCTTTGATACCTAATCTGGAACCTAATTCTAGCATGACACAGTTGCTAAAATTAAAGTACCTATCAGAAACTAGCATATAAAGCATATTAACAAGAGATGAAGTTATGGCATCAAAATTGCTAATCTTCCCAGAGAAAACCTTAATAAAGGCATCTCCAAGAAAACTCTATTCTTTCCTAAGGCCTTTCCTTCTAATGCTACCTAAACTAGCAGAATCAAAAGTATAGCCTATGGAATCTAACATAGCAGATACATCTTTATCAGTGTGTTGTGTTATGGCATTATTCTCAGGCAACTTAAAGCAAGACTGTATATCATCACAGTTAATGCAATAATCCTTACCTTTGAGAGAGAAGGCAATAGTCATATCTGTGGAGTTGAACTCTGCAGTTGTCCAAATCTCCTCAATCACCTCACAGTAGATGGTTGGGGCTTCCAGCATTGCATAGCTCAGTTTGCAGTTTTTGATGAAGTCCATCATCTTGTGATAATCAGAATGGGCTTCATTCTTTTCAACCAAGGCTACGAAATTATTCTTTTCATAAACAAATCCTGTTTGAGACATAATTTTGACTACTGGTGCCATTGTTGTGAGTAGAGGTTGCAGAGAAAAACTTGAGAATTTTGGGAGAGAAGGAGAATGAAAATTGCAAGAAAGCGTAAAGTGAAAATAAGAGTTCAATGGGCTTTTATACTTTCTTGAATTAAAACGTAAATAAAATGATACTTTTAAGTAAATTACAGCCGTTCAAGAATAAATAAAACTGTAGAAATTCTAAACTGCCTTTAATACAAATACATACAACAGTGTATATCTGTATCAACGGTTAAGTAAAGAAATCAACGACTGTGACTTACTGAAAGTAACTGATGTGACACTTCAACGGATAAGGTAAATAGTTATCCGTTGATGACCAACACTATTTTATCCGTTGAGGGATAAAATTACCAGAAATGTATTTATCTTTCAACGGATAATGAACATCCGTTGATAGAACAATTTTGGCTTTCAACGGATAGGGAATATCCGTTGATAGGATAGGTCTTTCTTAAAGCCAACTTTGTTCTTGCAGCAAATTCATTTCAGGATTCAATGCAGATTATATAGAGGGCATAAATTTATGAATAATTAAGCATACCTAGCTCACTTACTAATCTTGTGAATGTTGATTCATCAAGTGGCTTGGTAAATATGTCTGCAATCTGCTTTTCACTTGGAACAAAATGAAGTTCCACTGTACCTTTCATCACATGTTCCCTAATGAAGTGGTACTTGATATCAATGTGCTTGGTTCTTGAGTGCTACACTGGATTTTCAGTAATGGCAATGGCACTTGTGTTGTCACAGAATATTGGAATTTTGTCAACAGTCAAACCATAGTCAAATAGTTGATTCCTCATCCATAGTATCTGTGCACAACAACTACCAGCAACAATGTACTCAGCTTCAGCTGTTGATGTAGAAACAGAATTTTGCTTCTTGCTGAACCATGACACAAGCTTGTTCCCTAGAAATTGACAGGTGCCAGTTGTGCTTTTCCTGTCTATTTTACAGCCTGCATAATCTGCATCTGAGTAGCCAATTAGATCAAAACCAGACTCTCTAGGGTACCAAATTCCTAGATTTGGAGTCCCTTTGAGATATCTGAAGATTCTTTTAATAGCCACTAAGTGAGATTCTTTAGGGTCAGCTTGAAATCTAGCACAGAGACATGTAGAAAACATTATATCAGGTCTACTAGCAGTTAAATATAAAAGTGAGCCAACCATGCCTCTATAACTTGAAATATCCACAGACTTTTCAGCCTTGTTTAATTCAAGCTTGGTGGCAGTGGCCATGGGAGTTTTTGCAGATGAACAATCCATTAAGTCAAACTTCTTTAAAAGATCATAAATGTATTTCGTTTGACTAATGAAAATTCCACCACTAACTTGTTTAACTTGTAAACCAAGAAAATAAGTTAGCTCTCCCATCATGCTCATTTCATATTTACTTTGCATTAACTTAGCAAACTTTTTACAAACTTATCATCAGTAGATCCAAATATAATATCATCTACATAAATTTGAACAAGTATTTTAGAGCCATTAACATTTCTAAAGAAGAGAGTTTTGTCAACAGTACCTCTTGTGAAGTGATTATCTAGAAGGAATTTTGACAAAGTTTCATACCAGGCTCTAGGTGCTTGCTTTAGTCCATAGAGTGCTTTCAACAGATAATACACATAGTCTGGAAAGTTTGGATCTTCAAATCCTGGAGGTTGGCTTACATAAACTTCTTCCTCCAATTCCCCATTTAGAAATGCACTCTTGACATCCATTTGATAGACTTTGAAATTGGCATGGGCTGCATAGGCTAGAAAGATTCTGATGGCCTCAAGTCTGGCAACTGGAGCAAATGTTTCATCAAAATCTATTCCTTCTTGTTGAGAATAGCCTTTAGCAACCAATCTGGATTTATTCCTTATGACAATGCCATTTTCATCCATCTTGTTTCTGAATACCCATTTTGTGTCAATAGAACTCTTGTTCTTTGGCTTGGAGCTTCCATACTTTGTTCCTTTCAAATTGGTTTAGCTCCTCTTGCATTGCTGAAATCCAATCTGGATCCAATAGAGCTTCTTCCACTCTCTTAGGTTCTTCCTGTGATAGAAAGCTACTATACAGACATTCATCTTGAGTAGCCCTTCTAGTTTGCACTTTAGATGTAGCATCACCAATGATCAGTTCAAAAGGGTGATTCTTGGTCCATTTCCTTTGAGGTGGTAGATTAGCTCTAGATGAGGTTGCCTCAGTATTGTCATGATATGAGATAGAATGTTGATTGGTTGAAACTCCCCCTGAGTTGCTGATCCTTTGAAAGGAATTGGGAGCTCTATCAACTGATGAAGTGAATTGATTATCCGTTGATAGACTGTGATCAACGGATGCTTCATTATGAACTTCAACGGATGATGCACTTTGTCTTTCAACGGATGCTGCATTGCTTCTTTCAACGGAAGCTGAATTATGACTTTCAACGGATGCAACATTCTGTGCATTATCCAAAGGCAGATTCTGAATTCTTCTTGAGATGCCTTCTTCATCATTCTCATCTTCACTATCATCACAATATTGTCAAATTTGAGTCCTTCATGATGTCCCTCATCTGTTAGTCCATCAATCTTTTTATCATCAAACACAACATGCACAGATTCCATGACAATGTTGGTTCTTAGATTGTAGACCCTATAAGATTTTCCAGCAGAATAGCCAACAAATATTCCTTCATCAGCCTTTGCATCAAATTCCCTTTGTGATCAGATTGATTCTTTAAGATGTAACATTTGCAACCAAAGACATGCAGAAAGTTTAAAGTTGGTTTTCTTCTCTTGAATAATTGATAGGGAGTCATGCCTTTTGCCTGATTGATTAGAGAAATATTCTGAGTGTAACATGCACAGTTAACAGCCTCAGCCCAAAAGTAAGTTGGGAGTTTTGACTCTTCAAGCATTGTCCTTGCAGCTTCAATTAGTGATCTGTTCATCCTTTCCACCACACCATTTTGTTGTGGAGTCCTTGGAGCTGAGAACTCATGCATGATCCCATTTTCTTCACAGAACAACTTCATGGTTGAATTCTTGAACTCAGTTCCATTGTCACTCCTAATATTCCTTACTTTGAAATCAGGATGATTGTTGACTTGTTTGATATGATTGATAATGATTTCACTAGCTTCATCCTTTGATCCAAGAAAATAGACCCATGAAAACTTAGAGAAATCATCAACAATCACTAGGCAATACCTTTTCCTTGAAATTGACAATACATTGACTGGTCCAAAAAGATCCATGTGTAGCAGTTGTAATGGTTCATCAATTGCAGATTCAAGCTTCTTACTGAATGATACTTTCTTTTGCTTTCCTTTCTGACAAGCATCACACAGTCCATCCCTTGTGAATTCCACTAGAGGCATTCCTCTAACTAAGTCCTTTTTGACTAGATCATTCATTGTCTTGAAATTCAAATGGGACAGCTTCTTGTGCCATAGCCAACTTTCAACTGCACTTGCTTTGATGAAAAGACAAGTAATGGATTCTGCATCTGTAGAGTTGAAGTCAGCTAAGTACACTTTCCCTTTTCTAACTCCAGTTAGAACCACTTTATTGTCCTTTTTACTTGTGACAATACAGGCTTCAGAATTGAAGGAAACAGTATTCCCTCTGTCACATAGTTGACTGATGCTCAATAAGTTGTGTTTGAGACCATCAACCAATGCAACTTCATCAATGATGACATTTTCTTTTGAAATCAAGCCATATCCCATAATGAATCCTTTGCTGTCATCTCCAAAGGTTATGCTAGGGCCAGCTCTCTCCTTAAACTCTGTGAGCAGGGTGAAATCTCCTGTCATGTGTCTTGAATAGCCACTGTCCAAGTACCATAGATTCCTTCTTTTTCCCTGCACACAACAAAATCAATCAAGTTGATTTTGGTACCCAAGTTTCCTTGGGTCCAGCCTTGTTAGTCTTTTTCCTAGACTTCATTCCTCCTGCATCTTTTGACTTAGGTAACTTTGGGTCAACCTTGATCTCAGATGTGGTTGGTTGAAGTGTAGGGTTAGTCACAGAATCATTTAGCACATTTGATTGAATTTGATAAGGCATAGATTGTGCAAACATGTTATTCCACATAGGCATATTGTATGGCATTTGAGACATACTAAATGCAGTAAAATAAGGATTATTAATATATGGCATGTTTGCAAAATGTGCATGGGGATTCTGATGAGACATAACAGGCATGACATGCATAAGTGAGATAGACATGTTAGGCATGGAGGGATTTGAAGACATGGGAGCATTTTTAACAGATTTGCAATTATCAGATAGGTGATTAACACTTTTACAATGCACACAGCTTTTTCTAGGAGCATACCTATCAGGTGTGTAATTGTTATGTTTATTAATCCCTACCTTCCCATTTCTTTTAGATTTTATTTTAGTTTCCTTCTTATCCTCAACCAACTTAAGCCTATTTTTCAGCTGATCTAAAGTCATGTGTCCTATATTCACCTTACTGACATCTTTGGATGTGCTAGCTCCTTCTTTGACAAAGTTCTTGAGAGTTGAATCATTCTTCTTATTGAGATTTTTATTTTTAAAATTACTAGCCTGTTTTAATTGATGAGCCTTCAACGGATGCTCCTTTTCTTCCTTCAACAGATAACTTTCATCATCCGTTGATTCCACATCCGTTGACAATCCATCAATTAATTCTAACTCCTTTTTGTTTTTCTTCCAGGCATCCTCACAGAATGATTCAATTCCCTGAACCTTGGCAATCTGAATGCTAACATCCCTAGATGTTTTCCAGGCCTTGATTACCTCTTGCTCACTTTCTAACTGTTTAGAAAGAATTTCTACTTTCTTAACAGCTTCTTCTAGTTCACTTTCAACAGTCAAGCATTTAAGTTTAATCTTTTCAAGCTCAATTACCTGATTCTCTAACACAACATTCCTATCACTTAAAAACACATTATTCTCTTTGATCCTAGTGTTTTCTTTAGCTAGTGATTTAAGGGAAACACGCAAATGATATAATTCATTGGACATATCATTTATAGCTTCATTGCATTCATGTTTAGAAAGCTAAGAGAGATCAGTAGTAATTACCTGGTTGCTTGATGAACTAGTTTCATTTTCATCAGAATTAGCCATCAGGGCTAGGTTGACATATTCCATATCATCATCTTCATTGACCCCATCTGTTGCCCAATCATCTTGAGTGAGAAAAGCTCTTTCCTTTTGTTTGAGCAAATCAAAATACTTCTTTTTGTAATCAACTTGCTCAAACTTCTTTTTATCAGAGGTCGGCTTCCTACACTCACTTATAAAGTGTCCACTAATGCCACAATTGTAACATTTGAACTTCGATTTGTCCACCATGTTTTTGTTTGGCTTAGTGAATTTTGTATTTTTCCTGAACTTCATCTTTGCAAACCTCCTGGACAGAAAAGCCAGATGTTCATCAATATCATCAGAGTCATCCTGACTGGAATTGTCTTCATCCTCAGCTACTTGCTCTTTACTCTTGCTTGATTCTGATTTGCTTGTGCCAATTTTGAGACTTGGCATTGTCTTTTCCTCATTCCTGGCTTCAACCTTCTCACTGTCAACTACAAGTGCAACTAATCCTCCTTTTCTTTTTCCCTTTTCCAACAGCTCATCTTGCTCCATCTCAAGTTCATATGTCTTCAAAATTCCATATAATCTTTCAAGTGTGAAGTCCTTATAATCTTGAGAATTTCTTAGAGAAACAGTCATAGGCTTCCATTCCTTTGGTAGAGACCTTAGAAATTTTAAATTGGAGTCCTTGACTTGGTAAATTCTCCCATACAGCTTCAATCCATTCAACAGTTTCTGAAATCTGTTGAAGGTATCATTCAATGATTCTCCTTCTTCAAAGTGAAAATATTCATACTGTTGAATGAGAAGCTGCATTTTGTTTTCTCTAACTTGCTCAGTTCCTTCACAGATAAGCTGCACATTATCCCAAATTTCCTTAGCAGTTTGATTGTTGATGACATTGTCAAACATATCTTGATCCAGGCCATTAAACAGAATGTTCATGGCTTTCTTGTCCTTGTGGACCTCTTCAATATCTTCAACAGTCCATTCTGCCTTTGGCTTGGGAATAGACTGTCCAACAGCAACTGTTGCAGTAGCAGCTGTTGCCACCTTGTGTGGGATGTGAGGACCATTTTCAATGCAGTTGATGTAGCTTTCATCTTGAGAGAGAAGATGTAAATGCATCTTCACCTTCCAGTGATGATAGTTATCTCTTTCCAGGATTGGAATCTTTACACCAATATCCTTCTTACTCATGATGTTAGCAGAATAGATCTTTAAACTCTTTGTATGTTAAGAGCAAGCTCTGATACCAATTGTTATTCCCAGTGGACTAACAATGAGATTTACAGAAGGGGGGTTGAATGTAAATCTCAAAACTTTTTCAAGTTTTGAGTAGTTTCTAAGGCTAAGTGTTTTAGTGAACAAATGTGTGTGAATTGTTTGAAGCTAATACAGACAGATATATATTCAAACATAAATATAAAGAACACAAAAAACTTAAAAACTTTTCTGGTGGATTTGTTGTTCCACCAGAGATGTGTTATTTCAGAAAATCTGTGATTCAAAGAATTAAATCACAGCTGCTTCCTAGTACAAACTAGATAATTTTCTCTCTGGATATTTCTAAACAGCTCAGGAAAATTCTTATCTAATTACTAGCTGCTACTTGGTTTATATATCACCAAGTTTACAAGTGAAGACAAAACTGTAAAATACAATTAAAAAGATTCTTCACATGTTTCTTCTTCATTTCTCTATCAAATGCAATTTAGGCTTGGCTGTAGATCTTTGAATACTTCCTTGTTTGCATCAGAATGGAAATGCTGCATTTTCTTGATTCCTCCTAGAGGTTTCCACATTCCAGTTTGTCTCTGTCAACCCATGTGCCTCTGTCAGCTTGTGAATTGTCACTATCAACTGCTAATGAACTAAGCATCCGTTGAAGTTTTCATCCGTTGATGCCTTATCCGTTGAGGCTTTATCCGTTGAAGCTTTATCCGTTGATGCATTATCAGTTGAAGTCTTTATCTGTTGAAGCACTCATCCGTTGATGGATATTATCCATTGAAGCATTAGAGACATCCGTTGAAGCTTTGTTTCTTATCCGTTGAAGGTCTTCAATATCAGTTGATACTTCTTCACTTATACAAAATTACAAGGCATGAAATATTTACAATTAGCCCTCCTATTCGTATATCCACTAATAGTCAACATGACTGATAATTTCCTACAACATCTAAGAATTACAACTTGAATCCAGAGAATGAAATGTGCTACAATACTAAACTTATTGCTAAGTAAAGCTACTCCTTCAACGGATAGCCAAGATGGTCTTATCCGTTGAGGCTACAAACACTAGATTTCTACTTAAGTGTTTTGTTTAACTTATCATCAAACTAATACACATATTCCTAACAGCATGCGCTAATAATTCATACAAGTATACGCGTTCGCAAGTAATATAGAATGATTTCTAGTTCGTTCTCACAGAGACTCTGATTGATTATATTTAATTACCACTTACTCACCAATGTATGATTACTTCTTAATGTCAAGACAATAACACTTAAGGTTGATTAACTAATTATTAACTACTAGAATTAAACACTTAAATTGACACTTGAATTAATAATATTAAACATACATGAGATCATAACTTTATTACTACTTCATTCAATAGTTATTGTTATTACCCTTAGCATATAACAGTGATGATATTAATCGAACAACACAAAACTGATAAAAGCCAACTTTCATTGCACAAATACCATTCTACCAAGCATCCACAATTAAGATAGAATTTGAATAGGCATCAATTATGTTGAGACCCTATATGTCTATAGAATTTGACAACATAACGATTTAAGCGCAAGTTATTCATTATGATTACACAGGGCAAGTAAAACGGTTAGAGTTACCCACTAATCATGCATACAATACATGAACCTATGCTAGCATGGTAAGTTCTAAATCTCAAGATTCACTGTCGCTTCACAAGAGATTAACACGCTATCTTATATGTTCGCGACACACATAAGATGAATAAGCACAACCTATGCTAGATATCATACAATCATCACATACCAAGGTATTAAACAATTAACTAAAGAAATCTATAGCAAATTCGCTACGACCCCATGATCACGATTAGCCCATGATAGAACTCATCGTCACCATGGGTTCATATGAAAACATGATAATAACACAATGAATTAAGCTAATAAAAATACTTAATAAAAACAGAGTACGTCACAAGAGTATTAAGGTTCAAAGTAAAGGTTCAAAGTAAAGAAAACTAGCATCCACTGTCACAACGAATTAAAAGAATCATAAGATAAATGTATGCTTCCTCTTCTTCGTTGTTGCGTGCTAAAACGGTCTTCTTAATCTTATCTCCTTGTTACTTGCTCCTTGCTTGTTACTTCTTGTTGTGAAAACGTCTCCCAAGATTACTTATATAAGAGTCCACAACAAACAGCAGTTGTAGAAGCCCAATAGAACTCAAATTAGAAAATCCAGAATCTAAAAATACGACCCCAGGCGGCCGCCTCCAATCCCACGCGGGCGCTTGCTCCCCAGGTGGTCGTCTGCACTTTCCAGGCGGGCGCCTGCACACCTTCTGGAAAATTCCACTTCTTGATTTTGATTTTGCTGATTTCTTCGCACAACTCCCCGCAACTGGTTCCAAGTACTTCCCTAGGCTTATTTTGATGAAATCCCCCTCATTACGCAAGTTATACTCTGAAATACAAAAACACTAGAATAACGCATCAAATACACAAAATACTTGATTTCAAGACATCAATTCAAGCCATTATAAGACGTTCTAAGTGGTATAAAATTCCACTTATCACACCCCCAAACTTAAATCGATGCTTGTCCTCAAGCGTCACAGACTCAAAAACAAAATAAAAACATGCATGAATTCAAACTACATGAATGCAGCGATCCCCATCGCGATGACTAAACCAACCAACACATGACATTACAACAAATGAAATTAGGCGACTAAAGATCAATCAAATCACGCAAGCTAATATACAACTAGAAATGTGGTGTGTGCGAATGCTTAACAGATATGCTTCGAAACTAGATCAATTATCATAATTCAATTATCCTCAAGGCAATCAAAAGATTATACGAAGAATATATTCTAGACACAAAATGACTTATAACACTTCAAGATCACTGGAGCTTTATTATGGAATCATGCTTTTATTCAACACAATAAACAAATGCTTATTTGATCGTGCAATGAGTGAGGTCCACAAAAGACTTATGCAATGGTACCCATTTAGCGAGCGTTAGGTTAGCGGATCCCAGACTATAAAAGCCTTAGGTCACTAGGCACAATGTAACACCCCCAAATCCGGGGTCGGGGATCCGGGTTGTCACGAGTTCCATTTCCCTTAATAACACCCAATCTTAATAAATAATCAACTACTCTGTACTGTGACCCCGCAATAAACACACACACCACAAGTTATAGTCTCAGAGATGAATATCCAAAAATAATCACAAGTCGTTTTATTCCACAATTATATGCCAGTACACCTTAAACGAGTTTCTGAATAAATTTACATTTCTTTGCCATTATTACAATTGATAAAGATACATAAGTCTGGTACATCAAAATTTGAAAGCCTAGCCTATTGGTAGTTCCTACCTCAGCTACAGCGACATCAACGCCTATAGGAAACTGCGGAACATTTCCTAATCGCTTGCGAATCGGGAGCTTGGTCCTGTTCATCTTTTCTATCTGTTGTTGTGTGATGAAAGAAGAAAGCAAGGGTGAGCAGCAAGCCCACCAAAATAATATGTATAATGATTAACAATATATGAGCCTTCTCATAGTACTCATGAAAGTCTTGGTCAAAAGAAATGAACCAAGTTTGACCTCTTAATGCGACGAAGTCGCAAAATATTCAGTATATATACTTATATACTTTTCAAAATCTTTGAAATCCTCTGCCATGTATAATATACATAGAGTTCCAGTTTATAACTGTATAAAAATATCGTTGCAAGGTGATCTCGTATATCTAACCTTGTCTCAACGTTTTTCTGAAAATCTTTGACATGCACAAGATAATCATTTACTAGATATAAGTTTAAAAGATGAAGTTACAAGATACTCCAATATACTTATATCTTTTCCGAATACTACTTGAACTACCACCGTTCAATGTATAAATAGTTCATCCCATAGATTAAGCTATAAGACAAAACTTGTATAGAATCAATCTTTAAAATATCATCAAAATAAAATAAAGTTATGAGATACTTTATTTGATGCACACATCATTTTGAAAACTTGACCCTGCCAACACTCAACAATCGCCCAACCGTAGCCTTTCTATCGAAGTGCTCTGGGTAGTGTTGCAGAAATATCCAATTGGAAGATGAACTCATTACGGGAGTTTGCCGCGCCAGGAAGACCACTTACGATGATCAGTCGTAGTAGTACAACCCCACCATTTTCTACATGTAGAGGAGAACCTGTCGGATTTACTTGTCAACCGAACACTGGACTCCTAAGGAATGGACCATCTTAGCGGAACTTCGAGGCCATTATGGGCCAATATAATAAGGCTGGGCCGGCGCCACTCGACCACTTACGCCACTCCTAGTTCAGATGAAATCCATGACTCTGAAACGTAAAGCTCGTCCCCCCTTTCCCCAAGTAGAAACTTGTTGATATGGCTCCACCAATAAGTCGTATCTAGTTGGAAAGGAAAACTCACCGATATTTCCCAGGCGATGCCTGTTAATGGATTAACTTGTTCCAAGAATTTTACTTCCCGAGTGTTGGGTAAGTAATCAAAATTCTTTTATCAAGACAGCAACCTTGTTGTGAATATAAAACACACCACAGAGCCGGATCCCTCAGGTTTTGAGCGAGTATTTAAATCCCCTTCGAAAGGAGGATCTTAAATATAAAAATGAGTTTTGGGATCCGCTCTAACTTTTAAAAATCATTTTGAAGACTCGCAAAACATTTTTTTTAAGAATGTTCGGAGTGATGCTGATTTAATAAATCAGTCCCAATATATAAAAAAAAATATCTAAATATTATTATTTAAATAATATTCCCATAAAGAATAATCTTTATAAAAATAATTGAAGTAGATGTTGTAAAACTCATACTTGAAATGAGTATTAAATAACCAAAGATATACTTATACGAAAGTACTAACTTTATTTGAATAATCAAAAATAAGTTTGATGATCGACACCTTATTCTTTAATAAAATAAAGAATATATTTCAGTAAATAATCGGAGTCATAGGTCCTCAAATGAATATTCAAAATAATATTCAATTAATAAAATAAGCTGAGTCATAAGCCCTCGAATGAATATTCCAAATAATATTCAATAAATAAAATAAGCTGAGTCATAAGCCCTCGAATGAATATTTGAAATAATATTCATTAAATAATATAAAGTTATCGAATAAACCTTATTCGATTAATAGTTTTGAAAACTATAACCATATATATATAAATATATATATATATATATATATATATATATATATATATATATATAAAATCTACTCGGGATCCTCGACTCCCGGTTTTAGAAAATGTTTTCACCTTTGGGTATCTATACTAAGGGTATATGCAAATTACCGCTATTCTCTAGCATAGGTATTATCAACTGAACCAACAGATATATATGGCAAGAATACGAAACAGGCATGCATATGTACCATATTACATACTACAATATATCGCAAGAATTTGCTAAATAACCATTATGCATTTATCACAAGATAATGCATATACAAGTGTATACATCACAACAACAGTATAACGGATAGAAAACTTGCCTGAGTGCTCCCGGATAGACTTAAGATTAGAGTGGGTCCGATAACCTATGAATAACAACATAAGTCGGAATTAGAGCCCGGTCGCTTAAGAAACTAGACTTTAACCATTTAGAGTCCTAATGTTCGCTTTCGCGCTTAACGATTCACTTAAGTCGCTCGAGTACCCGTGGCTTCACCATTTTTAATAAATTTACCATTACGAGTTTTAAGGCGATTCTTTCGCAAATGTCTTACCAACTGCCTATTACACCTTACATAAATGTTTCTTACCCCAATTAGTCATTTAAGGTCCTTTACCAAGGTTTCAAAGTAAGGCGAGGGGTAATGGTTCGTTCGCGAAACGTCGTTACTTAAAACAGCCGTTTCTCCTAAACCGTACATCGGAATCAAACGAACTACATATCAAAACGAAGCTCGTAACAGGAACTATATAACCATGGCAATGGTAAAAACCTAATAGTGAGTTCAAGGGTTCTGATATTAAGAACAAAAACAGTCTATGGTAAATCGGGCATTACGACGGCTATGTTTACGCGATTTCCCAAATTTTATACCATTCCAATTCAACCACCAATCAATCCACAATCACAACCAAATCAAAACTCCATCCATACTACATCATAACAGCCCCAACAACTCAAAATTAACAATTTATACTTATTCCCCACATGAACTAAAAGCTTTACTTAAGTTCTTTAACTAATTATCAAGATTTACAACTCCAAAAACACCACAAAACCAACTAATCTCTACAAACTCGACCAAACTTTAAACAAACAAGCATCATGCTTCACATATACTATATCAATCATATTCATTCCTAATTATTCAAAACTAAAGCTAGGGTTTGGAGTTTATACCTTCCTGGGAGAGTGGAGAATCAAGAGAATGGCTTGGAATCACCCTTAAAGTCCTTATCCAAGCTTAAACTAAACAAAACTTCAAGAACAAAAATTTTAGTTCTTGAAAAACACTATTCACCATCTTCTTCCTTGATTTATTGGAAGAGATTGTGAAGGAATTAGAAGTTTAAACTTATAGGATATCCATATCTATGTACAAGGAACCTTAGGTAATTACCTTGTGATTTAACAATGCTTGGAACTTGATTTTGATTTTTTTCTTCCTCTGGAAAAGCAAGAAGCCGAGAGCAAGCTTGGAAGAAATGAAATGTTTTGTGTTTTGTTTGGTGAAAATGAAATGTTTAGCTTGGTTGGTTGAATTTTGTTTATTTTAGGTTAATTACCTAATTAACCTTGATTTTGTGTGGTTATCATTCAACCACACTTCCTCCCCCCCATGTCATGCTTACATCATCAAGTGATGTCACCCTCCCTCCTTTGTCCTCTTTCTATTGGTTTGATGACATCATCCCCACTAATCCCTTTGATTAGCTTCTAATTGTTTGCCTAATGACCGCTGATCTGTTATACGGTTCGCTTAACTTTCATTCTCGTTTCTCGTTTGAGGGATCATACCCGGGATCTTATTACGTGGGTTTCCTTAACCTTTCTCAATACATTATATTCCTTTTATGATCCTCTCTTATAATATTTTAATTTAAATCCTTTTTATCCTGTTACCTTATACTCAATTCTTTCCGTATCTAGTGGATTTCCGGGAAAAATAAAAGTGTTCGGAATTGGATTACGACGATCTTTACATACACTTATATACCATATAGAGTACTAATAAAATCTCAGAATATCCATAACAGAACCCCTACATAGTGTGGCATAAAAAGTTTTCTCATTCAGCATAATCTACAAAAGCACTATTCATAAGGGTTTCAAAAATTTCCAAAAATTGGGGTTATTACAGTCTCCCCTCCTTAAAAGGATTCCGTCCCGGAATCAGATAAAAAATGAATAGGGATACTCTCTTAGCATTGCACTTTCTAACTCTCGAGTAAATTTTCCCACATTGTGGTCCTACCACCAAACTCTGCCTAGTTTGATAACCTTTCTCCTAAGCACTTGTTCCTTTTCACTCTATAACCCTTCCTGGTTGCTTCATATAGGTTACGTCGGGTTGCGTGTCTATGTGCTCATATGCCCCTATTTATCTGGCATCCGAATTATACTTCCTTAACATTGATACGTGGAACACGCTATGACTTGCTACATGTTCGAGGGTAGGGCTAGCTCATATGCTAACTTCCCAAAACGTCTTAATATATCCAAGGGTCCAACAAATTGTAGACTTAGCTTTCCTTTCTTTCCGAACCTCATCAATCTTTTCCAAGGGATACCTATAACATAACTAGGTCCCCTATTTCATACTCTTTGTCCTTTTGAGTCAAATCATCATACCTTTTATGTCCATCTTGGGTTACTACCAGCCGTCCTCTGATTAGATCTATTATATCCCTGGTCCTTTGGACTACTGCGGGTCCGAGCGTCTTGCGCTCTACAACTTCATCCTAACATAAGGGAGATCGACATTGTCTTCCCTCAAGGATTTCATAAAGCGATACCTCGATACTGACATACGATCGATTATCGTAAGAAAACTCAATCCGTGTTAAGTGATCATTCCAATTTCTCTCAAGTCTATTGCACAGACTCTCATCATAGCTTCTAGAATTATAGCTTTTGCTTCTCAATACCCATTCTTTTATAGTTCGTAGTCCTTACTATCTTCCGTACATAATACTATACTGGTTACACTTTTGCTCGTAGCATTCTATAACATTTTAATAATTGCGTCAACCTTAGTATCACGAATGTGTTTCCATTCCGAATACCACCACAACTTTACTACTCCTTTTTCAGCTGCTTCTATCTTCGAAAGCTTAGTCCTTCATATAGAAGTAAAAGAATTTATTGAGAGATTACTATGATCATGAACACTTGTTATATCGCATAGTTAGTACAGAAGGTGGCCAGCCTTTAGTACTTGACAAGAAATTAAACAATAGATGGTATCCTACTAGGCTTCTATCACACAGATAGATAGTCATTCGACAATACCTCCCCTTCTGGAAGGGTTGTTCTTCTCAGCTTATATGAAATGAAAAGGAGAGAAAAGAACGAACTGAAGAGAATTGTATATGTGAAAAAAAAATATACTGCCACAAAATATCTGGCTTGGACCTACCTCTGAACTATAGAGGTTTGATATAGGAGAACAAAACATATGTGTTTATATATCAACATCAAGTATTATCGCATCGCATTTCGCATGCTGAATATTTACTATTTCGTCCATCATTCTATGGACCCATGCTCTTTCTCGAGCTTATAAACAATCACCTTTGAAACTCCCTCGACATCGAAAATCGAATTTGGAATCTCATTTTATACATCATCGTTAATAGAATTCTATGCTTGCACCGCAACCTTCCTCGTATAGTAATACGACTCTCTATTGATAAGAAGGAATAAGTATTCAATAGGTAGATAATCGACCTAGTTTTTTTTTCTATCAAAGATAACTTAAACGTCAATACAACCCGATTAGTGGTACTCAATCTCAACATCCATTCCAATACAACTCTCACGGTTGTAATCAGCTCATTACTCGCAGAATCATTGTTGCATTACTATGGTCCACCACTGACCTACTGTCGTCATTCACTTTCCATGAAATCTTAATATCTAACTGTAATAACCCCAATTTTTGAGAAATTTTGAAACCCTTATGAATAGTGTTTTTGCTGAACGAGAAAACTTTTCATGCCACGCTATGTAGGGGTTCTGTTATTGATCTTATGGGATATTATTAGTACTCTATGTGGTATATAAGTGTATGTAAAGATCGTCAGAATCCAATTCCGAACACTTTGATTTTCCCGGAAATCCACAAGATACAGAGAGAATTGAGTATAAGGTAACAGGATAAAAAGGATTTAAATTAAAGGGTTATAAGAGAGGATCATAAAAGGAATACAATATATTGAGAAAGGTTAAGGGAACCTAAGTAATAAGATCCCGGGTATGATCCCTCAAACGATAAACGAGAACGAAAGATAAGCGAACCGTAAAACAAATAAGTGACCAAGAGACAAGCTTGTACAAGAAGCCAGGGACTGTGACATCATCAAACCACAAGGTGTGGACAAGTGGGAGCATTATGACATGTGCAAGGTGACATAGGCATGACAAAAAAGGAAGGAGATGTGGTGACTTTTTAACCACACAAAATCAAGGGCAACTAGGTAATTTACTAAATCAAACACAAAAATCAAGCCAACCAAGCCAAGCAAAATCATTTTCATCAAAATAAAAAAAGAAACCAAGGCATGGTTCATCATGCTCTCGGCTTTTACTATTGCAAATGGGCAAGAATTTCAAAACTCAAGATCCAAGCCTCCTAAATTGGTAAGATAATTCCCTAATCATCTTCATGCTTAGTTAGGACTATATCATGAGTTTAAGCCATTAATTCCTTCTCAATCTTCTTCATTTAATCAAAGAAGAAGACTATGAATAGTGTTTTCAAGTTTTTAACTTGAAGTTTTTCTTGTTTATCTTGAAGATCCAAGCATTCTTAAGACTTCTCAAAGCTTCTTAAGGCTTCCTAGCTCCTCCCACCACTTCAAGGAAGGTATACCATCTCCAAACCCTAGATTCCTATATAATATAAGATGATTTTGATTAGTAGGGTGCTATGGTAGCTTGTTGTTGTGATTAGAGTTTGGGATTTGAAATGGTAGCGAAATGGAATGGTAAATGTTGTGGTTTTGATTAAAAGAACTTAAGTATGATTAAAGTTAAGTTTAGGCATAAGTATGAATGATTAAATTGAATTGGTTGGGGTTGTTATGATGTGATAAGGATGGATGTTTGTTGTATGATGGATTTGAGGTTGGATTTGAGGTTGATTTGGAATGGGTTTGAATGGTTTAAAATATTGGAAATCGCGTAAACATAGCCGTCGTAACGTCCGATTTTCTTTGGACTGTTTTTGTGCATAGCATTAGGACCCGAGAACCCCCTGCTAGATTATGACCACTGCCATGTTTAGATAGCTCATGTTACGAGCTTCGTTTTGATATGTAGTTCGTTCGATTCCGATGCACGGTTTAGGAGAAACGACCGTTTCAAGTAACGGCGTTTTGCGAACGAAACTTTTCCCCTCGCCTTACTTTGAAACATAGGTTAAAGACCAAAAAGGGTTAATTAATGTATGAAACATTTATGGTAAGTGTGTTAGGCAGTTGGTAAGACACTCGCGAAGGAATCGCTTTAAAACTCGTAAAGGTTAAATTATTAAAAATGGTGGAGCCGAGGGTACCCGAGTGACTTAAGCAAATCAGTAAGCGCAAAACAAGCGTTAGAGTCTAAGTTAGTTAAAGTATAGATTTACAAGTGACTTTGGTTTAATTACAACTTACTTGTTGTTTATAGGTTACCAGACTCGTCCCGAGCCTTTTATCACCCCAAGTCGCTCAGGCAAGTTTTCTACCCGTTATACTGTTGTTGTGATGAATATATGTATATGCATTATCTTGTGATAGATGCATGTTGGTTAATTAGCAAATGTTGCAATATATTGAAGCATGCTGCTATGATATATATATATATATATATACATGCCTGTTTCGTATTCTTGCTATATATATCTGTTGATTCAGTTGCATAATACCTATGCTAGAGGATAGCGGTAACTTGCATATACCCTTAGTATAGGGACCCAAAGGTGAAAATATTTTCTAAAACCGGGAGTCGAGGATCTCGAGTAGATTTTGTATATATGGATATGGATATATATATATATATATATATTTATATATATATATATGGTTATAGTTTTCCAAACTATTAATCGAATAAGGTTTATTCGATAACTTTAACTTTATTTTATTATTGAATATTATTTTGAATATTATTCGAAGGCGTATGACTCCTTTATATTAAATAAATATTATTTTGAATATTCATTCGAGGACTTATGACTCCTTTTACTTTATTAATGAATATTATTTTGAATATTCATTCGGGGACTTATGACTCCTTTTATTTATTTATCTGAATATTATTTGAATATTCATTCGAGGGCTTATGACTCTTTTATATTATTTATTGAATATTATTTGAATATTCATTCGAGGGCTTATGACTCAGTTTATATTATTTAATGAATATTATTTGAATATTCATTTGAGGATCTATGACTCCGATTATTTGCTGAGGTATATTCTTTATTTTATTAAAGAATAAGGTGTCAATAATCAAACTTATTTTCGATTATTCAAATAAAGATAATATTTTCATATAAGTATATCTTTGGTTATTTAATACTCGTTTCAAGTATAAGTTTTAATACTTCTACTTCAATTATTTTTATAAAGATTATTCTTTATGGGAATATTATTTAATTAATAACATTCAGTCATTTTCTAAATATTCTGGGGACTGATTTACTTCATTAAATCAGCTTTACTCCAAACACTCTATAAAGTGTTTTCGAGTCTTCAAAATGATTTTTAAAGTCAGAGCGGATCCCAAAACTCATTTTTATATTTAAGATCTTCCTTTTTTAAGGGGATTTAAATACTCGCTCAAAACCTGGGGAATCCGGCTCTGTGGTGTATTTTATATTCGCAACGAGGTTGCAGTTTTGGTAAATGAATTGATTACTTGCCCAATGTTCGGGAAGTAAGCCCATCTAATTGAGTCGGCATAAGCGACAGGCCGGGGTACGGTCTATGAATTGTGTAAGTGGCTGGGTGGCAGTCCATCAACGCGTAAGAGGCCGGGTGGCGGTCCAGCACAAGGTCCTTATGAGGCCAGGGTGATGACCGGTGGGGGATTCATCCATCTACTAGTAGAAAAGGTTACTTATTGGTATCTTTGCCTGATCAGCAAGATATCTGGTTTATGCCAAAATTCTTTTCCTTTCCAAAATTCATTGGATGTTTCAAACTCTGTTCATACTTTACATAACAGAGGTTCCAGGAAATGTTTAAGAGATATATATGTGGATATATATATATCGGGACTAAATAAAGTATCTCGTAACTTTATTTCATTCAATAATATTTCAAAGATTAAATCTATTCAAGTATTATCTTGTAGTCTCATCGATGTGATGAACTTTTGAACTAATTATAACTTGAACGGTGGTAGTTCAAGTAGTATTTGGAGAAGATATAAGTATATTGGAGTATCTTGTAACTTCATCTTTTAAACTTATATCTAGTAAATGATTATCTTATGCATGACAAAGATTTTCAGAAAAACATTGAGACAAGGTTAGATATATGAGATCACCTTGCAACAATATTTTTATGCAGTTATAAACTGGAACTCTGTGTATATTAGGTATGGAAGAGGACTTCCAATATTTTGAAAAGTATATATGTATATATACTGAATATTTTGCGACTTCATCGCATTAAGATATCAAACTTGGTTCATTTCTTTTGACCAAGACTTTCATGAGTACTAAGAGAAGGCTCATATACTATTAATCATTATGCATATTATTTTGGTGGGCTTGCTGCTCACCCTTGCTTTCTTCTTTCATCACACAACATCAGATAGACAAGATGAACCGGACCAAGCTCCCGATTCGCAAGAGGTTAGGAGACGTTCCGCAGTTTTCTAGAAGCACTGATGCCGCTGTAGCTGAGGTAGGAACTACCAATAGGCTAGGCTTTCAACTTTTGATGTATCAGATTATGTATATTTATGAATTATAATAATGGCAAAGAAATGTAAATTTATTCAGAAACATGTTTAAGGTGTATTGGCATATAATTGTGGAATAAAACGACTTGTGATTATTTTTGGATATTCATCTCTGAGACTATAACTTGTGGTGTGTGTGTTTATTGTGGGGTCACAGTACAGAGTAGTTGATTATTTATTAAGATTGGGTGTTATTAAGGGAAATGGAACTCGTGACAACCCGGATCCCCAACCCCGGATTTGGGGGTGTTACAGAAATGGTATCAGAGCTAAGCGTTATAAACCTCAGAGATGATGGGACGTTAAGATAATAAGTTAACTAAGATAATAAGAACTCTTGCCAAGTTCATAGTCGGGCTACCTAACGTAGCACTGACAGTTAAAACCCTTATGGGAACCCTTATAAATATCGTGATAGGAGCGTAGTTCGTTATCGTATATGGTAGCGGGACTCCGAACCCTGAGGTTGAGGAGCAACATCGTGATGATATTTTATTACTAATTGGAGATCGGATTGTGGATCCGATAGAGTGTCCTAATGCAGGACCGGATGATGTTGATATTGAGGATGTAGCGGTTGAGGATGTTGTCCTAGATGGGATTGTTGCTGAGGAGGATCTCGTGGAGGATCCTGACAAGAATGAATAAAGGACCACTGATGAATTGATGACCATGGTTATGGCAACTCCCAGAGGTAGGATTGGCCGGTCACTACCGGAGGTTCGTTCAAGTTTGTAAAGATAGTAGCCCCTTTAACGCGGCTTACTCGTAAGACTGAGAAGTTCGAATGGACAGAGAAATACGAGAATAACTTTCAAGAACTGAAGCAAAGATTGGTGATGGCCCCTATGTTGGCATTGCCAGATGGAAAAAGGAGATTTTGTGATTTGTAAGTGACGCTTCGCATAAGGAATTAGGGTGCTTCTTAGCACAGCAAGATAATCGCGTCTGCGTCAAGACAATTAAGGTAATATGAAATTCGATATCCCCGCCCATGAGCTTAGACTCGTGGCAATAGTTTTACCCTAAAGATTGGAGGCACTACTTGTATGGAGAGAAGTGCGAGAATTACCTAAGCCATAAGTGCTCTAGTACATTTTCACGTAGAAAGAGCTCAACATATGCCAGAGGAGGCAGTTAGAGCTAATCAAGAATAATGATTGGGAGATTCTTTATCATTCGGGGAAAGCCAATGTGGTGGCTGATGCCCTTAGTAAAAAGGAGAGACCCAAGATGATAATGTCTTTGGGATAGTTTATAAGAGATTTTGAGAAAATGGAAATAGAAGTGAAGGTAACCGGAGCCGGTACCGAAAAGCTGTTTGAGATTGCAATACTTACCGAATTTTTGGAAAAGAGCATACGGTGCCAGAGAAAGATGATAAGGGAATAATGAGGTATTCCTACAGAAATTGGGTTCCAAAAGTTCAAGAGCGTAAGGATGAGAACTTAGATGACAACCATAGTTTGAGGAATAGGATTTAGGGCAAGCCCTGAATGTGATAGTCAGGGAGGTTGCCATCAAGAAAGAAAGAACCCATAACATAATAGAGTGGAAAACAAGGTTTTTAATGTATAAGATAACCCCGATTATGGGAGAAGGTTGAAACATTTCATACTAAGGAAACAGAAAGTCGAGTAAGGAAAGGAGACCCGAGATGGTACTCCTATACGACAATTTATGGACCAGTCTAGACAGAACTTAGACTATTATCCCCAACCACCACCCTGAGGAAACAATGTGGTGTGAAATTCTTTCATAACCTTTAAATCGCTAAGCTCTCAGAGTTCCAAGGAACAGGTTGACCTAGTCGAGGCAAGAGCCTGGCTAAAGGAAATAGAGGAATCATTTGAGATTCTGAATGATTGACGAACCATAAAAGACTATTTTTGTCACTTACCCTCCTAAGAGAGAGACCACCCGCTGGTGAAAGACCAAGGAAGGCACGGAGTAAGAGATTATAATAAACTGATTTAAGTTCAGTCAATTGTTTTCGGGAAAGTAATTCCCAAAGATAAGGAGATAGTGTAAAAGCTTTAGAGCCAGAACAAAGGCAGAAGAGTATGATGAATTATGAATCTAAGATGTAAAAGTTGTCAAGATTCGTTCTGAGGACACGAATCCAGAATGACGGGATGTTTGAAATCAATGCTTATGTTGTGTTGGTTCATGAAATAATGATAAGAGAAAGGAAAATAAAAAGAAATTGAAGTGGAAAGGAATATAAAGGCAACAGAGTTTGAGGAATGATAAGGGAGTTGGGTATGGGGAAACCCTAAAGACTCATATTAATAGAAATAGAAAATTATATGATCGTCAGAATGAGGGCGATTCACCATGAGTTAAAGTTGATGGTTGAAGGCATACGAGTTATGTACATTTTATCCCCTGTAAGTTGGGAGGATTTGAGGAAACCTTGAGATAATTCGAAGGATAAATAATGAGACGCGAATAGACTGAGGAGACAAGAAAGTAAGAAATTAAGAAAATTGGATGAAGGAAGTGACCTTCAAGAAGGTGAAGTGTAAGACCGGTGGCTTGATACTCCGGAAGGGAGATGCCAGGTATGAAAGATATCCCAACATTGAGGTGACTGTTGAGATAAACAACAAAAGTAAATAAGGAATTATTAAGAAGAAGTTCACGTTGAACACGACCAATATCTTCCAGAACATTCATGTTATCATTACCAGATCAGGAAAGAAAAGCGGATGACCATTGTTATCTTTTGGAAGCCATATTGATTGACCTCAATTTGAATAAGGATGCTATTATGAAGTTAGGTATAGACTATCGAGGTGGGAATGATTGAATAAGACACCCTTATCAGGGATATATGACTTGATTTATCCATGGAAGGATGCAGGTACCTTTTAAAGGTGGAATTAAGAATAGAACATCGGTAACTTAAAATGAATCCTAGGGGAATGCATAAAGGTTGGCATTTCACCCTTAATAGGGACAGTATGAGTTTTGACAGTATGATTGGGAAAGGGTTAAGGTAACAACAACCTTTAAGAATCAGTGGAGAAATTTTGCAGAAGTATATAGACAATGATTCTAGTATTAGTATATGGTATTTTGATATGCCCTGTATCTAGGGAATACAGGAGGAACGATTGAAGGATAACCTTAGAGGTTTTATAAGGAAAAAGGTAATATTCAAAATTCTCAAGAATAGAAATGTGGATAAAGGAAATATGACGTAATTATAGTGTTACCAAGTGGGGCACGTGTTAAACCACGAGAAAGTATGGATCGAACCAGTAATGGTCGAAATTATTCAGGGCAATTAGGACTTAAGATAAAAGATGTTCTAATTATGATTGAGAGTCAGTCATGACAGTGATTGACCTCTAAAGACTGAGGCAATAACTTATGGAAAAATGGTAATTTTTTTTTTACTTATCAGATTTTAAGGAAAACATCTTCACTCAAGCAGTGATCGGAAATAGGGTAGAAAATTTGTGAAAGTGGTTAAAATGAAATTGACTGTAAGGAAATTTTACTATCAGGAAAGGCCAAAGAGGTGGCCGACACTTTAAAGGTAAGAGGATAATTATAGGCGCTTGTGCCAAAATAATACAGTGAGGATGGTTAAAACTGTGAAGGTTGTATTATGGTTTGGAAGATTGACATTCCTTCTGATGACTGTGCAATACCCAACCGTAATAGTAGTTGGTAAAGGTTTAATTCGTGTAATCGCCATGAGCGGGCTATCTATCTTAGGAGGTCCTATCTTGAGATAAGCCAGGACCATGTTTCAAAAAGGACTAGACAAACCTTTGAGTTAAGTCTTCTATTTAAGGCATATGATTAAAAATGGTATTAACCTGCTATCGTTGCTTTGATTGAAACTCTTCTGCAATTTTATCTGCTTCATGTCATGAAAGTACGTCAGAGTTTGGAGTGTTCTTCATGAATTATGATTGGTGGTTATGTTAACTCCTTAGGAGAATTTGATACGACATGTATAGACTCCGTATGGTTAGATATTAAGATTTTATGGAAAAATGAATGACGACAGTAGGTCAGTGGTGGACCATAGTAAGGCAGCAATGATTCTGCGAGTATTGAGCTGATTACAACCGTGAGAGTTGTATTGGAATGGGTGTTGAGATTGAGTACCACTAATCGGGTCGTGGTAGTGTATAAGTTATCATTGATAGACTAATTAAGTAGAGTATCTACCTAGTGAATAATTATTCTTTCTTATCAATAGAGAGTCGTATTATTATACGAGGAAGGTTGCGGTGCAAGCATAGAATTCTAGTAACGATGATGTATAGAATGAGATCCCAGATTCGATTTTCGATGTCGAGGGAGTTTCAAAGGTGATTATGTATAAGCTCGAGGAAGAGTGTGGGTCCATAGAATGATGGACGGGATAGCGAAAATATTTAGGCATGGGAAATACGAGGCTATAATGCTTGATGCTGATATAAATATGTATATGTTTTGTTCTCCTATGACAAACCTCTATAGTTCAGAGGTAGGTTCCAAGCCAGATATTTTGTGGCAGTATATTTTTTCATATATACAATTCTCTTCAGTTCGTTCTTTTCTCTTCTTTTCATTTCATGTAAGCTGAGAAGAACAACCCTTCCAGAAGGGGAGGTATTGCCGAATGACTATCTATCTGTGTAATAGAAGCCTAGTAGGATACCATCTATTGTTTAATTGCTTGTCAAGTACTAAAGGCTGGCCACCTTCTGTACTAACTTTGTGATATAACAAGTGTTCATGATCATAGTGATCTCTCAACAAATTCATTTACTTCTATTTGATTGATCAAATTTTGGAAAATAGAAACAACTGAAAAAGGAGTAATAAAGTGGTGGTAGTATGCGGAATGGGAACACATTCGTGATACTAAGGTTGACGTGGTTATTAAAAGGTTATAGAACGCTAACGAGCAAAAGTATAACCAGTATAATATTAGGAACGGAAGGTAGTAGCGATTACGAACTGGAAAAGAATGGGTATTGAGAAGCAGAAGCTCTAATGCTAAAAGCAATAATGAGAGTCTGTGCAATAGACTTGAAAGAATTTGGAATGATCACTTAATTCGGATTGAGTTATCTTACGGCAATAGATCATTTGTCATTATCGAGATGTCGCCTTATGAGATCCTTGAGGGAAGACAATGTCGATCTCCCTTATGTTAGGATGAAGTTGTAGAGCGCAAGATGCTCGGAGCCACAGTAGTCCAAAGGACCAAGGATATGATAGATCTAATCAGAGGACGACTGGTAGTAGCCCAAGATGGACATGACACGAAAGGACAAAGAGTATGAAATAGGGGACCTAGTAATGTTATAGGTATCCCTTGGAAAGGATTGATGAGGTTAGGAAAGAAAAGAAAGCTAAGTCCACGATTTATTGGACCCTTGGATATATTAAGACGTTTGGGAAGTTAGCATATGAGCTAGCCCTAACCCCGAACATGTAGCAGGTCGTAACGTGTTTCACGTATCAATGTTAAGGAAGTGTAATTCAGATGCCAGATAAATAGAGGCATATGAGCGCATAGATATGCAACCCGACGTAACCTATATGGAGCAACCAGGAAAGGTTATAGAGTGAAAAGGAACAAGTGCTTAGGAGAAGGATTATCAAACTAGGCAGAGTTTGGTGGTAGAACCACAATGTGGGAAAATTGACTCGAGAGTTAGAAAGTGTAATGCTAAGAAAGTATCCCCATTTGTTTTCTATCTGATTCCGGGATGGAATCCTTTTAAGGAGGGGAGACTGTAATAACCCCAATTTTTGAGAAATTTTGAAACCCTTATGAATAGTGTTTTTGCTGAACGAGAAAACTTTTCATGCCACGCTATGTAGGGGTTCTGTTATTGATCTTATGGGATATTATTAGTACTCTATGTGGTATATAAGTGTATGTAAAGATCGTCAGAATCCAATTCCGAACACTTTGATTTTCCCGGAAATCCACAAGATACGAAGAGAATTGAGTATAAGGTAACAGGATAAAAAGGATTTAAATTAAAGGGTTATAAGAGAGGATCATAAAAGGAATACAATATATTGAGAAAGGTTAAGGGAACCTAAGTAATAAGATCCCGGGTATGATCCCTCAAACGATAAACGAGAACGAAAGATAAGCGAACCGTAAAACAAATAAGTGACCAAGAGACAAGCTTGTACAAGAAGCCAGGGATTGTGACATCATCAAACCACAATGTGTGGACAAGTGGGAGCATTATGACATGTGCAAGGTGACATAGGCATGACAAAAAAGGAAGGAGATGTGGTGACTTTTTAACCACACAAAATCAAGGGCAACTAGGTAATTTACTAAATCAAACACAAAAATCAAGCCAACCAAGCCAAGCAAAATCATTTTCATCAAAATCAAAAAAGAAACCAAGGCATGGTTCATCATGCTCTCGGCTTTTACTATTGCAAATGGGCAAGAATTTCAAAACTCAAGATCCAAGCCTCCTAAATTGGTAAGATAATTCCCTAATCATCTTCATGCTTAGTTAGGACTATATCATGAGTTTAAGCCATTAATTCCTTCTCAATCTTCTTCATTTAATCAAAGAAGAAGACTATGAATAGTGTTTTCAAGTTTTTAACTTGAAGTTTTTCTTGTTTATCTTGAAGATCCAAGCATTCTTAAGACTTCTCAAAGCTTCTTAAGGCTTCCTAGCTCCTCCCACCACTTCAAGGAAGGTATACCATCTCCAAACCCTAGATTCCTATATAATATAAGATGATTTTGATTAGTAGGGTGCTATGGTAGCTTGTTGTTGTGATTAGAGTTTGGGATTTGAAATGGTAGCGAAATGGAATGGTAAATGTTGTGGTTTTGATTAAAAGAACTTAAGTATGATTAAAGTTAAGTTTAGGCATAAGTATGAATGATTAAATTGAATTGGTTGGGGTTGTTATGATGTGATAAGGATGGATGTTTGTTGTATGATGGATTTGAGGTTGGATTTGAGGTTGATTTGGAATGGGTTTGAATGGTTTAAAATATTGGAAATCGCGTAAACATAGCCGTCGTAACGTCCGATTTTCTTTGGACTGTTTTTGTGCATAGCATTAGGACCCGAGAACCCCCTTCTAGATTATGACCACTGCCATGTTTAGATAGCTCATGTTACGAGCTTCGTTTTGATATGTAGTTCGTTCGATTCCGATGCACGGTTTAGGAGAAACGACCGTTTCAAGTAACGGCGTTTCGCGAATGAAACTTTTCCCCTCGCCTTACTTTGAAACATAGGTTAAAGACCAAAAAGGGTTAATTAATGTATGAAACATTTATGGTAAGTGTGTTAGGCAGTTGGTAAGACACTCGCGAAGGAATCGCTTTAAAACTCGTAAAGGTTAAATTATTAAAAATGGTGGAGCCGAGGGTACCCGAGTGACTTAAGCAAATCAGTAAGCGCAAAACAAGCGTTAGAGTCTAAGTTAGTTAAAGTATAGATTTACAAGTGACTTTGGTTTAATTCCAACTTACTTGTTGTTTATAGGTTACCAGACTCGTCCCGAGCCTTTTACCACCCCAAGTCGCTCAGGCAAGTTTTCTACCCGTTATACTGTTGTTGTGATGAATATATGTATATGAATTATCTTGTGATAGATGCATGTTGGTTAATTAGCAAATATTGCAATATATTGAAGCATGCTGCTATGATATATATATATATATGCATGCCTGTTTCGTATTCTTGCTATATATATCTGTTGATTCAGTTGCATAATACCTATGCTAGAGGATAGCGGTAACTTGCATATACCCTTAGTATAGGGACCCAAAGGTGAAAATATTTTCTAAAACCGGGAGTCGAGGATCTCGAGTAGATTTTGTATATATGGATATGGATATATATATATATATATTTATATATATATATGGTTATAGTTTTCCAAACTATTAATCGAATAAGGTTTATTCGATAACTTTAACTTTATTTTATTATTGAATATTATTTTGAATATTATTCGAAGGCGTATGACTCCTTTATATTAAATGAATATTATTTTGAATATTCATTCGAGGACTTATGACTCCTTTTACTTTATTAATGAATATTATTTTGAATATTCATTCGGGGACTTATGACTCCTTTTATTTATTTATCTGAATATTATTTGAATATTCATTCGAGGGCTTATGACTCTTTTATATTATTTATTGAATATTATTTGAATATTCATTCGAGGGCTTATGACTCAGTTTATATTATTTAATGAATATTATTTGAATATTCATTTGAGGATCTATGACTCCGATTATTTGCTGAGGTATATTCTTTATTTTATTAAAGAATAAGGTGTCAATAATCAAACTTATTTTCGATTATTCAAATAAAGATAATACTTTTATATAAGTATATCTTTGGTTATTTAATACTCGTTTCAAGTATAAGTTTTAATACTTCTACTTCAATTATTTTTATAAAGATTATTCTTTATGGGAATATTATTTAATTAATAACATTCAGTCATTTTCTAAATATTCTGGGGACTGATTTACTTCATTAAATCAGCTTTACTCCAAACACTCTATAAAGTGTTTTCGAGTCTTCAAAATGATTTTTAAAGTCAGAGCGGATCCCAAAACTCATTTTTATATTTAAGATCTTCCTTTTTTAAGGGGATTTAAATACTCGCTCAAAACCTGGGGAATCCGGCTCTGTGGTGTATTTTATATTCGCAACGAGGTTGCAGTTTTGGTAAATGAATTGATTACTTGCCCAATGTTCGGGAAGTAAGCCCATCTAATTGAGTCGGCATAAGCGACAGGCCGGGGTACGGTCTATGAATTGTGTAAGTGGCTGGGTGGCAGTCCATCAACGCGTAAGAGGCCGGGTGGCGGTCCAGCACAAGGTCCTTATGAGGCCAGGGTGATGACCGGTGGGGGATTCATCCATCTACTAGTAGAAAATGTTACTTATTGGTATCTTTGCCTGATCAACAAGA
This sequence comes from Apium graveolens, assembly GCF_009905375.1. Classification (NCBI taxonomy): domain Eukaryota; kingdom Viridiplantae; phylum Streptophyta; class Magnoliopsida; order Apiales; family Apiaceae; genus Apium; species Apium graveolens. Next base: position 250,880,794 of record NC_133648.1, on the reverse strand, counting down.
TATCTGGTTTATGCCAAAATTCTTTTCCTTTCCAAAATTCATTGGATGTTTCAAACTCTGTTCATACTTTACATAACAGAGGTTCCAGGAAATGTTTAAGAGATATATATGTGGATATATATATATATCGGGACTAAATAAAGTATCTCGTAACTTTATTTCATTCAATAATATTTCAAAGATTGAATCTATTCAAGTATTATCTTGTAGTCTCATCGATTTGATGAACTTTTGAACTAATTATAACTTGAACGGTGGTAGTTCAAGTAGTATTTGGAGAAGATATAAGTATATTGGAGTATCTTGTAACTTCATCTTTTAAACTTATATCTAGTAAATGATTATCTTATGCATGACAAAGATTTTCAGAAAAACATTGAGACAAGGTTAGATATATGAGATCACCTTGCAACAATATTTTTATGCAGTTATAAACTGGAACTCTGTGTATATTAGGTATGGAAGAGGACTTCCAATATTTTGAAAAGTATATATGTATATATACTGAATATTTTGCGACTTCATCGCATTAAGATATCAAACTTGGTTCATTTCTTTTGACCAAGACTTTCATGAGTACTAAGAGAAGGCTCATATACTATTAATCATTATGCATATTATTTTGGTGGGCTTGCTGCTCACCCTTACTTTCTTCTTTCATCACACAACATCAGATAGACAAGATGAACCGGACCAAGCTCCCGATTCGCAAGAGGTTAGGAGACGTTCCGCAGTTTTCTAGAAGCACTGATGCCGCCGTAGCTGAGGTAGGAACTACCAATAGGCTAGGCTTTCAACTTTTGATGTATCAGATTATGTATATTTATGAATTATAATAATGGCAAAGAAATGTAAATTTATTCAGAAACATGTTTAAGGTGTATTGGCATATAATTGTGGAATAAAACGACTTGTGATTATTTTTGGATATTCATCTCTGAGACTATAACTTGTGGTGTGTGTGTTTATTGTGGGGTCACAGTACAGAGTAGTTGATTATTTATTAAGATTGGGTGTTATTAAGGGAAATGGAACTCGTGACAACCCGGATCCCCGACCCCGGATTTGGGGGTGTTACACTAACCATACATAGTCCATACATGTCGTATAGAATTCTCCTAAGGAGGTAAATAATTTCCGTTCATGATTCATGAAGAACACTCTAGATCCTGATGTACATACATGACATGAAGCAGATAAAATTGCAGAAGAGTTTCAATTAAAGCAATGATAGCAGGTTAATACCATTCTTAATCGTATGCCTTAAATAGAAGACTTAACTCAAGGGTTCGTCTAGTCCTTTTTGAAACATGGTCCTGACTTATCTCAAGATAGTATCTTCTGAGATAGATAGCCCGCTCATGGTGATTACACGAATTAAACCTTTACCAACTACCATTACGGTTGGGTATTGCACAGTCATCAGAAGGAATGTCAATCTTCCAAACCCTAATACAACCTTCATAGCTTTACCCATCATCACTGTATTCCTTTGGCACAGGCGCCTATAATTATCCTCTTACCTTTAAAGTGTCGGCCACCTCTTTGGCCTTTCCTGATAGTAAAATTTCCTTACAGTCGATGTCATTTTAACCACCTCCAAATAAATTTTCTACCTCATTTCAATCACAGCTTATGTGAAGATGTTTTCCTTAAAATCTGATGAGTAAATAAAAAAAGATATCACCATTTTTCCATAAGTTATTGCCTCAGTCTTTAGAGGTTAATCACTGTCACGACTGACTCTCAATCATACTTAGAACATCTTTTATCTTAAGTCCTAATTGCCCTGAACAATTTCAACCATTACTGGTTCGATCCATACTTTCTCGTGGTTTAACACGTGCCCCACTTGGCAACATTATAATTACGTCATATTTCCTTTATCAACATTTCTATTCTTGAGAATTTTGAATATTACCTTTCTCCTTGTAAAACCTCTAAGGTTATCCTTGAATCGTTCCTCCTGTATTCCCTAGATACAGGGCATATCAAGATACCATTTATTAATACTAGAATCATTGTCTATATATTTCTGAAAAAAAAATAATTTTCTCCACTGATTCTTAAAGGTTGTTATTACCTTAATCCTTTCCAATTCATACTGTCAAAACTCATACTATCCCTATTAAGGGTGAAATGCCAACCTTTAGGCATTCCCCTAGGATTCGTTTTAAGTTACCGATGTTCTATCCTTAATTCCACCTTTAAAAAGGTACATGCATCCTTCCATGGATAAATCAAGTCATATATCCCTGATAAAAGGGTGTCGTATTCAATCATTCCCACCTCGATAGTATATGCCTAATTTGGTAACGATAACAAGGATGTTCTGGAAGATATTGGTCGTGTTCAACGTGAACCTCTTCTTAATAATTCCTTATTTACTTTTGTTGTTTATCTCAACAGTCACCTCAATGTTGGGATATCTTTCATACATGGCGTCTCCCTTTCCGGGTATCAAGCCACCGGTCTTACACTTCACATTCTTGAAGGTCACTTCCTTCATCCAATTTTTCCTAATTTCTTACTTTCTTGTCTCCTCAGTCTATCCTCGTCTCATTATTTATCCTTCGAACTATCTCAAGGTTTCCTCGAATCCTCCCAACTTACAGGGGATAAAATATATGTATCTCTTATTCCTTCAATCATCAACTTTAACTCATGGTGAATCACCCTCATCCTGACGAGTACATACTTTTCTATTTCTATTGCTACGAGTCTTTAGGGTTTCCTCATACCCAACTCCCTTATCATTTCTCAAACTCTATTGCCTTTATATTCCTTTCCACTTCAGTTTCTTTTTATTTTCCTTTCTCTTATCATTATTTCATGAACCAACACAACATAAGCATTGATTTCAAATATCCCGTCATTCTGGATTCGTGTCCTCAGAACGAATCTTGACAACTTTTACAACTTAGATTCATAATTCATCATACTCGTCCGCCATTGTTCTGGCTCTAAAGCTTTTACACTATCTCCATAACCTTGGGAAGTACTTTCTCGAAAAATTTTGACTGAACTTTAATCAGTTTATCATAACCTCTTGCTCCGCCTTTCTTGGTCTTTCACCAGTGGATGGTCTCTCTCTTAGGAGGGTAAGTGACAAAAATAGTCTTTTGTGATTCGTCAATCATTCAGAATCTCAAATGATTCCTCTATTTCCTTTAGCCAGGCTCTTGCCTCGGCTGGGTCAGCTCGTTCCTTGGAACTCTGAGAGCTTAGTGACTTAAAGGTCCTGAAAGAATTTCCCACTACATTGTTTCCCTCAAGGTGGTGGTTGGGAATAAAGTATAAGTTCTGTTTAGACAGGTCCATGAATTTCCGTATAGGAGTACCGTCCCGGGTCTCCCTATCTCGCTCGACTTCTGTTTTCTCAGTCTAAATATTTCTTCCTACTCCCCATAATTGGGGGTCATCTTTAAATTTAAAATCCTCATTTTCCACTTTATTATATTCTGGGTTCCTTATATCTTAATTGTGACCTCCCTGATTATCACATTCAAGGTTTGCCCCTAATCTTATTCCTTGTGGGGGCATATTACTTGGAATTTTTTTTTGAGAATCTCTGGATATTTGTCTTACTTACTTTGCTTAAGTCTTTCCCTCATTCAGTCCTTGCACGATTGCAAATTATGAATTCTCAAGTTCGATAAACTTCATGACACTCTCTTAAGTGTTAATAGAGCAATTAACAATGTGATCTTATCACAAACAAACTGATCTGAACTGAAATTAATGAATATATACATAACCATTTGTTCGAGGGTACAACAACTGAACACATTAAAGAGAATTACATCATGTGATCTGATTGCTTCTATCCCAAAAGTACTACCATAGATAATCATCTAGTCATTAAAACTAATCATTCGTAACTTAGGCTAATCCTCCAAAAGCGGTGCTACATGAAACCCTTGCCTGATTGCTCTGGCTCTGCACACTACCATGGATCAAGAAATGCGGGCACGCACGATATCCCTAACCTGCTCCATCACAGAGGTGATGAGGTCTAAGATAGTTGCAAGTAGAGCTGGATCAATCTGACCCTCAAGATGGCCTCTAGCTGTAACACGGGTGGTAGCCTCAATCCTTTCCATGCTATGAGCTAATCCTGCCGGAAGTACCCCTCCCTCAATCCTTGGTACAGTAAGTCGATCCAACAGATCACTCCTAACATTACGGGCCTCGGACAGGCCACCTAAAGTCATGTGATAATTGGCGATAAGAGAAGCCTGAGTGGTAGCATCTAGCAGTCCATGGGGTGCAGGTGGCGCAGACCCAGGAGATCCAAACGGATAACCAAGCACGGTATCAGGTGACAATGGTGCAGGAGATAAAGGTGGCATTTCCTCAGTAGGTGCTGGGCTCTGTACAGGGGAGGGAACAGGAATGGGTGGAACCTCATGGATGTCTACAGGAACCTCTGGAAGAGGGTCTGATACTGGTATAATTGGGGTCGTGGAAGGCCCCACTCCTTCTGCCCTCATTAACCTTTGTGCCCTTGGTAAATCTTCATCCTCTAGTGCTACCCTCGCGGCCATTCTTGCTCTGGTAGTCGCCCTGACTACGGTCATCAATTCCTCAGCGGTCCTCTCTTCATTCTCATCAGGATCCTCCATGAGATCCTCCTCAGCCACAATCCTTTCCGGAATAACATCCTCAACCGCAACATCCTCAATATGAATCTCATCCGGTCCCTTATTAGGGTACTCCATCGGATTCACAATTTGATCTCCAACTTGTAATAAAACATCCTCATGCTGATGCTCCTGAACCTCAGGGTTCGGTGCCCCGCTGCCCTATACGAGAACGAACTATGTTACTATCACGATATTTATAAGGGTTCCCGTAAGGGTTTTAACTGTCAGTACTACATTAGGTAGCCCGACTATGAACTTGGCAAGAGTTCTTATTATCTTAGTGAGCTTATTATCTTTACGTCACATCATCTCTGAGGTTTATAACGCTTAGCTCTGATACCACTTCTGTAACACCCCCAAATCCGGGGTCGGGGATCCGGGTTGTCACGAGTTCCATTTCCCTTAATAACACCCAATCTTAATAAATAATCAACTACTCTGTACTGTGACCCCGCAATAAACACACACACCACAAGTTATACTCTCAGAGATGAATATCCAAAAATAATCACAAGTCGTTTTATTCCACAATTATATGCCAGTACACCTTAAACGGGTTTTTGAATAAATTTACATTTATTTGCCATTATTACAATTGATAAAGATACATAAGTCTGGTACATCAAAAGTTGAAAGCCTAGCCTATTGGTAGTTCCTACCTCAGCTACAGCGACATCAACGCCTATAGGAAACTGCGGAACGTTTCCTAATCGCTTGCGAATCGGGAGCTTGGTCTTGTTCATCTTTTCTATCTGTTGTTGTGTGATGAAAGAAGAAAGCAAGGGTGAGCAGCAAGCCCACCAAAATAATATGTATAATGATTAACAATATATGAGCCTTCTCATAGTACTCATGAAAGTCTTGGTCAAAAGAAATGAACCAAGTTTGACCTCTTAATGCGACGAAGTCGCAAAATATTCAGTATATATACTTATATACTTTTCAAAATCTTTGAAATCCTCTGCCATGTATAATATACATAGAGTTCCAGTTTATAACTGTATAAAAATATCGTTGCAAGGTGATCTCGTATATCTAACCTTGTCTCAACGTTTTTCTGAAAATCTTTGACATGCACAAGATAATCATTTACTAGATATAAGTTTAAAAGATGAAGTTACAAGATACTCCAATATACTTATATCTTTTCCGAATACTATTTGAACTACCACCGTTCAATGTATAAATAGTTCATCCCATAGATTAAGCTATAAGACAAAACTAAACAAAACTTCAAGAACAAAAATTTTAGTTCTTGAAAAACACTATTCACCATCTTCTTCCATGATTTATTGGAAGAGATTATGAAGGAATTAGAAGCTTAAACTTATAGGATATCCATATCTATGTACAAGGAACCTTAGGTAATTACCTTGTGATTTAACAATGCTTGGAACTTGATTTTGATTTTTTTCTTCCTTTGGAAAAGCAAGAAGCCGAGAGCAAGCTTGGAAGAAATGAAATGTTTTGTGTTTTGTTTGGTGAAAATGAAATGTTTGGCTTGGTTGGTTGAATTTTGATTTGTTTTAGGTTAATTACCTAATTAACCTTGATTTTGTGTGGTTATCATTCAACCACACTTCCTCCCCCCCCATGTCATGCTTACATCATCAAGTGATGTCACCCTCCCTCCTTTGTCCTCTTCCTATTGGTTTGATGACATCATCCCCACTAATCCCTTTGATTAGCTTCTAATTGTTTGCCTAATGACCGCTGATCTGTTATACGGTTCGCTTAACTTTCGTTCTCGTTTCTCGTTTGAGGGATCATACCCGGGATCTTATTACTTGGGTTTCCTTAACCTTTCTCAATACATTATATTCCTTTTATGATCCTCTCTTATAATTTTTTAATTTAAATCCTTTTTATCCTGTTACCTTATACTCAATTCTTTCCGTATCTAGTGGATTTCCGGGAAAAATCAAAGTGTTCGGAATTGGATTCTGACGATCTTTACATACACTTATATACCATATAGAGTACTAATAAAATCTCAGAATATCCATAACAGAACCCCTACATAGTGTGGCATAAAAAGTTTTCTCATTCAGCATAATCTGCAAAAGCACTATTCATAAGGGTTTCAAAAATTTCCAAAAATTGGGGTTATTACACACAAAGTCCCCTAAGAACTTAATAACTCGAATACCAAAGAGCTCACTCGTGATCAATGATGCATTAAACCATAATTTTTTTCTTTTTTTTTTCAATTTCTGAGCAAGTGCATCTCGCTCCATCTTGCTCAACCCTAGACTACTCGCATACAATACGAGCCGGCTACTAGCCATTTGACGCCTAGACACAACTAGCAATGAATTCCAATTTTTACTCCAATTTTATCTGTTCATGCCTTTTACCATTAAGAGCCTATCATACATTCTAAGCATAAACAATAGATTAACCTCAAAAACCATCAAATCATGACAACAATCTAGTCCTTAAGCATACTCTAAGACTTAGTGAAATTACAAGTGTTTCTAGTATGCATGCCAACGTAACAAGATTCAACATCACTCTAACGCTATCACTACACTCGCATCAATATCACATATCAATCGGTAAAGCAACACAAAAGGGATCATGGTATATGCATGAGCTATATGACATGATAAAAAACTATATGACAAAATATGCAACTATATGAGCTAAACTACATGAAAATGTAATTATATGACACACACACAAATATGTTCCTTAACTACCACCCCCAAACTTAAAATCTTCACTGTCCCCAGTGAAGGTAATAGAATGGAACATAGAGCATACCTACTCAGAGAAATCATCATCATCATCATCACCCTCAGAGGGTGGAGTGTCAAGAGGTGGATAAGCAGAGTCTTCACCAAAAACTGGCCACTGGATGTCAGCTCCTCCATGTGTTCTAAAAGAACCTGCCTCACCATGAGCCTAACTGGGCCTAGCCATCGTAGCACCAGCTGCTGGACGTCCTCCTGGGAGATGATAATCCCAAACCATGCTCCTCGGGCTCTCCACCCGTCCACTCCTGCATCGTATTCAGTGTCGATGAATCAATAGGAGTGGCCGGCATCTGCAGCTGCTCATAAAAAGGCCAGTGGACTCCAACTGCCTTACACAGCTTCATAACAATAAAGGCATACGGGATGTTGTAATGCATCCTCCCCCTCAAAAACTTCAAAATCCCTTAGTAGATGAACTCACCAAGGTCCACATAATACTCCTCATTCAAAATCCCCCACAACAACCTGGCTCTCTCAACTGTAACCTCATGTGCATGCGAAGAAGGCAAAATATTAGCACAAATAAAGGCATTCCATGCACGAGCATACCTGTTCATCGCAACATCCGGAAAAGAACGATACTCGTTGGATCCCGTCTTAAACTTCCACACCGTGCCCGGCTGACAGAGAGTAGCAATAATCAAATCTGAGTCAAAATCCTCAGGGGTCTTCTCATTCCAATTCTCCTCCTGGGCTTCCTTTGCCGCTACCCAATAACACAACGAATCGCCTCGGGCTGATAATCAACAGTAAGCCCACGAACAACAGAATACCCATTCTTGTCGTCCTTGGCATTCGTATAGAACTCGCGTGTAACACCCCCAAATTCGGGGTCGGGGATCCGGGTTGTCACGAGTTCCATTTCCCTTAATATCACCCAATCTTAATACACAATCAACTACTTTGTACTGTGACCCCACAATAAACACACACACCACAAGTTATAGTCTCAGAGATGAATATCCAAAAATAATCACAAGTCGTTTTATTCCACAATTATATGTCAATACACCTTAAAAAGGTTTCTGAATAAATTTACATTTCTTTGCCATTATTACAATTCATAAATATACATAATCTGGTACGTCAAAAGTTGAAAGCCTAGCCTATTGGTAATTTCTACCTCAGCTACAGCGGCCTCAACGCTTCCCGAAAGCTGTGGAACGTTTCCTATCCGCTTGCGAATTGGGAGCTTGGTCCTGTTCATCTTGTCTATCTGATGTTGTGTGATGAAAGAAGAAAGCAAGGGTGAGCAGCAAGCCCACCAAAATAATATGCATAATGATTAACAATATATGAGCCTTCTCATAGTACTCATGAAAATCTTGGTCAAAAGAAATGAACCAAGTTTGATATCTTAATGCGATGAAGTCGCAAAATATTCAGTATATATATACATATATACTTTTCAAAATATTGGAAGTCCTCTTCCATGCATAATACACACAGAGTTCCAGTGTATAACTGTATAAAAATATCGTTGCAAGGTGATCTCATATATCTAACCTTGTCTCAACGTTTTTCTGAAAATCTTTGTCATGCATAAGATAATCATTTACTAGATATAAGTTTAAAAGATGAAGCTACAAGATACTCCAATATACTTATATCTTTTCCAAATACTACTTGAACTACCACCGTTCAAGTTATAATTAGTTTTAAAAGTTCATCACACTGATGAGACTACAAGATAAGACTTGAATATATTCAATCTTTGAAATATTTTGAAGGAAATGAAGTTATGATATACCTCATTAAGTCTCGATATATATATACACCTATATATATACATACGTTTCCTGAAAACCTCTATCATGTAAAGTATGAACAGAATTGCAATATCCAATAAATTTGGAAAGGAAAGAATTTTGGCATAAACCTGATATCTTGCTGATCAGGCAAAGATACCAATAAGTAACCTTTTCTACTAGTAGATGGACGAATTCCCCACTGGTCATCACCCTGGTCTCAATAGGACCTTATACTAGACTGCCACTCAGCCACTTATGCATTTGATGGACTCCCACTGAGCCACTTACACTATCATGGACGCCCACTGAGCCCATGTTGCTTATGCCGACTCAAATAGATGGCCTTACTTCCCGAACGTTGGGTAAGTAATCAATTCATTTACCAAAACTGCAACCTTGTTGCGAATATAAAATACACCACCGAGCCGGATCCCTTAGATTTTTGAGCGAGTATTCAAGTCCCCTTAAAATGGAAGATCTTGAATTTGAAAACAAGTTTTGGGATCCGCTCTACCCTTTTTAAATTCATTTTGAAGACTCGAAAACATTTTTAAGAATGTTTGGAGTAATGCTGATTTATGAAATAAATCAGTCCCAATATGAAAGAAATATTTGAATATTATTATTTAAATAATATTCTCATAAAGAATAATGGAGGTAGAAGTTGGAAAACTTATACTCGAAAGAATAGCAATTAATCAAAGATATACTTATACGAAAGTAATATCTTTATTTGAATAATCAAAAATAAGTTTGATTATCGACACCTTATTCTTTAATACAATAAAGAATATTATTAAGTAATAAGCGGAGTCATAATACCTCGAATGAATACTATAAATAATATTCATAAAATAAAGGAGTCATACATCCTCAAATGAATATCCAAGTAATATTCAATAATAATATAAACTGAGTCATAAGCCCTCGAATGAATATTCAAATAATATTCAAATAATAAAATAAACTGAGTCATAAGCCCTCGAATGAATATTCAAAATAATATTCAATTAATGAAATAAACTGAGTCATAAGCCCTCGAATGAATACTCAAATTAATATTCAATTAAGTAAAATAAAGGTATCGAATAAACCTTATTCGATCAATAGTTTTAAAAACTATATCCATATATATATATATAAATATATATATATATATATATAATATACTCGGGAACATCGACTCCCGATTTAGAAATATGTTCACCTTTTATCCCCTATACTAAGGGTATACGCAACTACTTGCTTATTTCTAGCATATGTATTATGCAACTATAAGCATTGAAATCAACAGATAGATAACCAGATTACGAAACAGACATGCATATATACCATATCAGCATGCTCCAATATATCGCAAAATTTGCTAATTAACCAACATGCATTTATCACAAGATAATGCATATACATATATACATCACAACAACAGTTATAACGGGTAGAAAACTTGCCTGAGCGACTGGGGGTTACGAATGGCTCGGGACGAGTCTGGTAACCTATAAACAACAAGTAAGTTGGAATTAAACCAAAGTCACTTGTAAATCTACACTCTAACCAACTCAGACTCTAACGTTCGTTTTGCGCTTACTGATTCTCTTAAGTCACTCGAGTACCCTCGGCTCCACCATTTTTAATAATTTAACCTTTACGAGTTTTAAGGCGATTCCTTCGCGAGTGTCTTACCAACTGCCTAACACACTTACCATAAATGTTTCATACATTAATTAACCCTTTTTGGTCTTTAACCTATGTTTCAAAGTAAGGCGAGGGGAAAAGTTTTGTTCGCGAAACGCCGTTACTTGAAACGGTCGTTTCTCCTAAACCGTGCATCGAAATCGAACGAACTACATATCAAAACGAAGCTCGTAACACGAGCTATCTAGACATGGCAATGGTCATAATCTAGCAGGGGGTTCTCGGGTCCTAATGTTATGCACAAAAACAGTCTAAAGAAAATCGGACGTTACGACGGCTATGTTTACGCGATTTCCCAATTTTAAACCATTCAAAAACCATCCCAATTCAACCTCAAATCAATCATACAACCAACATCCATCCTTATCACATCATAACAGCCCCAACAAATCCACATTAACAATTTATACTTATTCCCCACATGAACTAAAAGCTTTACTTAGGTTCATTAACTAATAACCAAGATTTCCAACTCCAAAAATATCACAAAATCAACCCATCTCTAAACACACAATAATCATGCCTCTCACCAACTAAACTACTCATAACAAGCTTTAAACATGATTACACACCCATTACACTAACCCATCATCTAAACATTAGGAAATCTAAACAACAAAACCTAAAACTAAGATCATGAAGAGTTATACCTTCCTTGAAGCTTTTAATCCATGAAAGATCCTTGGAATGCCCATGGAAGCCTTAATCTAACCTCCTACAAGCTTGATCTTTCAAAGAAATCAAGAACACAAAAATTAATTTCAAGAAGTACTATTCACCATCTTCTTCCTTGATTTATAAAAAAAGATTGGCTTGGAATTAGAAGCTTAAACTTATAGGAAGTATGTAACTATCCATGGGGAAGCTTAGATAAATACCTTGCCAAATAGTAAGTGGTGGAGCTTGGATCTTCATTTTTTAAGAAAAGGGGCCGAGAGCAAGATGAAGAAAAGAAGTGTTTTGTGATTTGTTTTGATTTGCCTTGGTTGCTTTTGTTTTGTTTTTGGTTAATTACCTTTCTAACCTTGACTTTGTGTGGTTTTAAATCAACCACATCTCCTTCCCCTTATATCATGCTTATGTTACCTTGCACATGTCATAATGCTTCCACTTGTCCACACCTTGTGGTTTGATGATGTCACAATCCTTGGCTTCTTGTACAAGCTTGTCTCTTGGTCACTTATTTGTTTTACGGTTCGCTTATCTTTCGTTCTCGTTTATCGTTTGAGAGATCATATCCGGGATCTTATTACTTGGGTTTCCTTAACCTTTCTCAATACATTATATTCCTTTTATGATCCTCTCTTATAATCCTTTAATTTAAATCCTTTTTATCCTGATACCTTATACTCAATTCCTTCCGTATCTAGTGGATTTCCGGGAAAAATCAAAGTGTTCGGAATTGGATTCTGACGATCTTTACATACACTTATATCCCATATAAAGTACTAATAAAATCTCAGAATATCCATAACAGAACCCCTACATAGTGTGGCATGAAAAGTTTTCTCATTCAGCAAAAACACTATTCATAAGGGTTTCAAAAATTTCCAAAAATTGGGGTTATTACAGTCTCCCCTCCTTAAAAGGATTCCGCCCCGGAATCAGATAGAAAATGAACAGGGATACTCTTTTAGCATTGCACTTTCTAACTCTCAAGTAAATTTTCCCACATTTTGGTCCTACCACCAAACTCTGCCTAGTTTGATAACCCTTCTCCTAAGCACTTGTTCCTTTTCACTCTATAACCCTTCCTGGTTGCTCCATATAGGTTACGTCGGGTTGCATGTCTATGCGCTCATATGCCCCTCTTTATCTGGAATCCGAATTACACTTCCTTTACATTGATATGTGGAACACGTTATGAACTTGCTACATGTTTGGGGGTAGGGATAGCTCATATGCTAACTTCCAAATACGTCTTAATATATTCAAGGGTCCAATAATTCGTGGACTTACTTTCCTTTCTTTCCAAACCTCATCAATCATTTCCAAGGGAATACCTATAACAACACTAGGTCCCCTATTTCCTATTCTATGTCCTTTTGTGTCAAATCAACATACTTCTTATGTCCATCTTGGGCTACTACCAGCCGTCCTCTGATTAGATCTATTATATCCTTGGTCCTTTGGACTACTGCGGGTCCGAGCATCTTGCGCTCTACAACTTCATCCTAACATAAGGGAGATCGACATTGTCTTCCCTCAAGGATCTCATAAGGCGACATCTCGATAATGACATATGATCTATTGTCGTAAGAAAACTCAATCCGTGTTAAGTGATCATTCCAATTTCTTTCAAGTCTATTGCACAGACTCTCATTATAGCTTTTAGCATTAGAGCTTTTGCTTCTCAATACCCATTCTTTTCCAGTTCGTAATCGCTACTACCTTCCGTTCCTAATATTATACTGGTTATACTTTTGCTCGTTAGCGTTCTATAACCTTTTAATAACCACGTCAACCTTAGTATCACGAATGTGTTTCCATTCCGAATACTACCACAACTTTACTACTCCTTTTTCAGCTGCTTCTATCTTCGAAAGCTTAGTCCTTCATATAGAAGTAAAAGAATTTATTGAGAGATCACTATGATCATGAACACTTGTTATATCGCATAGTTAGTACAGCAGGTGGCCAGCCTTTAGTACTTGACAAGCAATTAAACAATAGATGGTATCCTACTAGGCTTCTATCACACAGATAGATAGTCATTCGGCAATACCTCCCCTTCTGGAAGGGTTGTTCTTCTCAGCTTATATGAAATAAAAAGAAGAGAAAAGAACGAATTGAAGAGAATTGTATATACGTACCAAAAATTTTATTGCCATAAAATATCTGGCTTGGAATCTACCTCTGAACTATAGAGGTCTGTCATAGGAGAACAAAACATATATGTATTTATATCAACATCAAGTATTATCGCATCGTATTTCATATGCCTAAATATTTTTGCTATTCCGCCCATCATTCTATGGACCCAGGCTCTTCCTTGAGCTTATACACAATCACCTTTGAAACTCCCTCGATTTCGAAAATCGAACCTGGGATCTCATTTTAGACATCATCGTTACTAGAGTTCTATGCTTGCACCGCAACCTTCCTCGTATAATAATACGACTCTCTATTGATAAGAAAGAATAAATATACAATAGGTAGATACTCTACTTAATTAGTCTATCAATGATAACTTATACACTACCACGACCCGATTAGTGGTACTCAATCTCAACACCCATTCCAATACAACTCTCACGGTTGTAATCAGCTCATTACTCGCAGAATCATTGCTGCCTTACTATGGTCCACCACTGACCTACTGTAGTCATTCATTTTCCATGAAGTCTTAATAGCTAACCATACGGAGTCCATACATCTCGTATCTAATTCTCCTAAGGAGTTAACATAACCACCAATCACAATTCATGAAGAACACTCCAAACTCTGACGTACTTTTATGACATGAAGCAGATAAAATTGCAGAAGAGTTTCAATCAAAGCAACGATAGCAGGTTAATACCATTCTTAATCATATGCCTTAAATAGAAGACTTAACTCAAAGGTTCGTCTAGTCCTTTTTGAAATATGGTCCTGGCTTATCTCAAGATAGTATCTTCTAAGATAGATAGCCCGCTCATGGCGATTACACGAATTAAACCTTTACCAACTACTATTACGGTTGGGTATTGCACAGTCATCAGAAGGAATGTTAATCTTCCAAACCATAATACAACCTTCACAGCTTTAACCATCATCACTGTATCCCTCTCGCACGAGCGCTTATAATTATCCTCTTACATTTATAGTGTCGGCCACCTCTTTGGCCTTTCCTGATAGTAAAATTTCCTTACAGTCAATGTCATTTTAACCACTTTCACTAATTTTCTACCCTATTTCCGATCACTGCTTGAGTGAAGATGTTTTCCTTAAAATCAGATGAGTAAAAAAAATATTACCATTTTTCCATAAGTTATTGCCTCAGTCTTTAGAGGCTAATCACTGTCAAGACCGACTCTCAATCATACTTAGAACATCTTTTATCTTAGGTCCTAATTGCCCTGAACAATTTCGACCTTTACTGGTTCGATCCATACTTTCTCGTGGTTTAACACGTGCCCCACTTGGCATCATTATAATTACGTCATATTTCCTTTTTTTTTTAAATTTTCTATTCTTGAGAACTTTGAATATTACCTTTTTCCTTGTAAAACCTCTAAGGTTATCCTTCAATCGTTCCTCCTGTATTCCCTAGATACAGGGCATATCAAAATACCATTTACTATTACTAGAACCATTGTCTATATACTTCTGAAAAATTTCTCCACTGATTCTTAAAGGTTGTTGTTACCTTAACCCTTTCCAAATCATACTGTCAAAACTCATACTGTCCCTATTAAGGGTGAAATGCCAACCTTTATGCATTCCCCTAGGATTCATTTTAAGTTACCGATGTTCTATCCTTAATTCCACTTTTAAAAGGTACCTGCATCCATCCATGGATAAATCAAGTCATATATCCTTGATAGATTATCTTATTCATCATTCCCACCTCGATAGTCTATACCTAATTTCATAATAGCATCCTTATTCAAATTGAGGTCAATCCATATGGCCTCCAAAAGATAACAATGGTCATCCGCTTTTGTTTCCTGATTTGGTAATGATAACATGGATGTTCTGGAAGATATTGGTCATGTTCAACGTGAACTTCTTCTTAATAATTCCTTATTTACTTTTGTTGTTTATCTCAACAGTCATCTCAATGTTGGGATACCTCTCATACCTGGCGCCTCCCTTTCTGGGTATCGAGCCACCGGTCTTATATTTCACATTCTTGAAGGTCACTTCCTTCATCAAATTTTCCTACCTTCTTACTTTCTTGTCTCCTTAGTCTATCCGCGTCTTATTATTTATCCTTCGAACTATCTCAAGGTTTCCTTGAATCCTCCCAACTTACAGGGGGTAAACTATATGTATCTCTTATGCCTTCAACCATCAACTTTAACTCATGGTGAATCACCCTCATCCTGACGATTACATGCTTTTCTATTTCTATTGCTATGAGTCTTTAGGGTTTCCTCATACCCAACTCCCTTATCATTTCTCAAACTCTATTACCTTTATATTCCTTTCCACTTCAGTTTCTTTTTATTTTCCTTTCTCTTATCATTATTTCACGAACCAATCACAACATAAGCATTGATTTCAAACATCCCGTCATTCCGGATTCGTGTCCTCAGAACGAATCTTGATAACTTTTACAACTTAGATTCCTAATTCATCATACTCGTCTGCCTTTGTTCTGGCTCTAAAGCTTTTACGCTATCTCCATAACCTTGGGAATTACTTTCTCGAAAACAATTGATTGAACTTTAATCAGTTTATTATAATCTCTTGCTCCGTGCCTTCCTTGGCCTTTCACCAGCGGGTGGTCTCTCTCTTGGGAGGGTAAGTGGCAAAAACAGTCTTTTGTGATTCGTCAATCATTCAGAATCTCAAATGATTCCTCTATTTACTTTAGCCAGGCTCTTGCCTCGACTAGGTTAACCTGTTCCTTGGAACTCTGAGAGCTTAACGATTTAAAGGTCATGAAAGAATTTCCTGCCGCATTGTTTCCTCAAGGTGGTGGTTGGGGATAATAGTCTAAGTTCTTTTTTTTAGACAGGTCCATAAATTTCCGTATAGGAGTACCGTCTCGGGTCTCCTTATCTCGCTCGACTTTTGTTTTCTTAGTCTAAATATTTCTTCCTACTCCCCATAATTGGGGTCATCCTTTAATTTAAAATCCTCATTTTTCACTTTATTATGTTATGGGTTCTTTCTATCTTGATGGCGACCTCCCTGACTATCACGTTCAGGGTTTGCTCTAAATCTTATTCCTCAAACTAGCTTTCATCTAAGATCTCATCTTTAAGCTCTTGAACATTTGGAACCCAAATTCTGTAGGAATAACTCATTATTCCCTTATCATCTTTCTCGATATTAATCTTTTATCTAATTGTTGGCTCTCTGCCTTCGTTCATCACTTTTTCTGGCATAATCTGTTCTTTTCCAATAATTTGAACTGTATTACAATCTCAAACAACTTTTCGGTACCGGCTCCGGTTACCTTCATTTCTATTTCCATTTTCTCAAAATCTCTTATAAACTCTCCCAAAGACATTATTATCTTGAGTCTCTCCTTTTTACTAAGGGCATCAGCCACCACATTGGCTTTCCCAGAATGATAAAGAATTTCCCAATCATAATTCTTGATTAGCTCTAACCACCTCATTTGGCGCATGTTGAGCTCTTTCTGCGTAAAAATGTACTAGAGCTCCTATGGTTTGTGAATCTCGCACTTCTCTCCATACAAGTAGTGCCTCTAATCTTTAGGGCAAAACTATTGCCACGAGCCCAAGCTCATGGGTGGGGATATCGAATTTTATATTCCCTTAATTGTCTTGACGCGTACGCGATTACCTTGTTGTGCTGTATAAGAAGCACCCTAATTCCTTATGTGAAGCGTCACTACACTTCACAAAATCTCATTTTTCATCCGGCAACGCCGCATATGGGTCGCCACCAACCTTTGCTTTAGTTGTTAAAATCTTTTCTCGTATTTCTCTGTCCATTCAAACTTCTTAGTCTTACGAGTAAGCCGCTTCAAAGGGGCTACTATCTTTTCAAACTTGAACGAACCTCCGGTAGTGACCGGCCAATCCTACCTCTGGTAGTTTCCCAAACCATGGTCATCAATTCCTCAATGGTCCTTTATTCATTCTTGATAGGATCTTCCACGAGATCCTCCTCAGCAACAATCCCATCTAGGACAACATCCTCAACCATTACATCCTTAATATCAACATCATCCGGTCCTGCGTTAGGATGCTCTATCGGATCCACAATCCAATCTCCAATTAGTAATAAAACATCATCGCGCTGTTACTCCTCAACCTCAGGGTTCGGTGTCCTGCTACCATATACGATAACGAACTACGCTACTATCACGATATTTATAAGGGTTCCCATAAGGGTTTTAACTGTCAGTACTACGTTAGGTAGTCCGACTATGAACTTGACAAGAGTTCTTATTATCTTAGTGAACTTATTATCTTAACGTCCCATCATCTCTGAGGTTTATAACGCTTAGCTCTGATACCACTTCTGTAACACCCCCAAATCCGGGGTCGGGGATCCGGGTTATCACGAGTTCCATTTCCCTTAATATCACCCAATCTTAATACACAATCAACTACTTTGTACTGTGACCCCACAATAAACACACACACCACAAGTTATAGTCTCAGAGATGAATATCCAAAAATAATCACAAGTCGTTTTATTCCACAATTATATGTCAATACACCTTAAAAAGGTTTCTGAATAAATTTACATTTCTTTGCCATTATTACAATTCATAAATATACATAATCTGGTACGTCAAAGTTGAAAGCCTAGCCTATTGGTAATTTCTACCTCAGCTACAGCGGCCTCAACGCTTCCCGAAAGCTGCGGAATGTTTCCTATCCGCTTGCGAATTGGGAGCTTGGTCCTGTTCATCTTGTCTATCTGATGTTGTGTGATGAAAGAAGAAAGCAAGGGTGAGCAGCAAGCCCACCAAAATAATATGCATAATGATTAACAATATATGAGCCTTCTCATAGTACTCATGAAAATCTTGGTCAAAAGAAATGAACCAAGTTTGATATCTTAATGCGATGAAGTCGCAAAATATTCAGTATATATATATATATACTTTTCAAAATATTGGAAGTCCTCTTCCATGCATAATACACACAGAGTTCCAGTGTATAACTGTATAAAAATATCGTTGCAAGGTGATCTCATATATCTAACCTTGTCTCAACGTTTTTCTGAAAATCTTTGTCATGCATAAGATAATCATTTACTAAATATAAGTTTAAAAGATGAAGCTACAAGATACTCCAATATACTTATATCTTTTCCAAATACTACTTGAACTACCACCGTTCAAGTTATAATTAGTTTTAAAAGTTCATCACACTGATGAGACTACAAGATAAGACTTGAATATATTCAATCTTTGAAAATTTTTGAAGGAAATGAAGTTATGATATACCTCATTAAGTCCCGATATATATATACACCTATATATATACATACGTTTCCTGAAAACCTCTGTCATGTAAAGTATGAACAGAATTGCAATATCCAATAAATTTGGAAAGGAAAGAATTTTGGCATAAACCTGATATCTTGCTGATCAGGCAAAGATACCAATAAGTAACCTTTTCTACTAGTAGATGGACGAATTCCCCACTGGTCATCACCCTGGTCTCAATAGGACCTTATGCTAGATTGCCACTCAGCCACTTATGCATTTGATGGACTCCCACTGAGCCACTTACACTATCATGGACGCCTACTGAGCCCATGTTGCTTATGCCGACTCAAATAGATGGACTTACTTCCCGAACGTTGGGTAAGTAATCAATTCATTTACCAAAACTGCAACCTTGTTGCGAATATAAAATACACCACCGAGCCGGATCCCTTAGATTTTTGAGCGAGTATTCAAGTCCCCTTAAAATGGAAGATCTTGAATTTGAAAACAAGTTTTGGGATCCGCTCTACCCTTTTTAAATTCATTTTGAAGACTCGAAAACATTTTTAAGAATGTTTGGAGTAATGCTGATTTATGAAATAAATCAGTCCCAATATGAAAGAAATATTTGAATATTATTATTTAAATAATATTCCCATAAAGAATAATGGAGGTAGAAGTTGGAAAACTTATACTCGAAAGAATAGCAATTAATTAAAGATATACTTATACGAAAGTAATATCTTTATTTGAATAATCAAAAATAAGTTTGATTATCGACACCTTATTCTTTAATACAATAAAGAATATTATTAAGTAATAAGCGGAGTCATAATACCTCGAATGAATACTATAAATAATATTCATAAAATAAAGGAGTCATACATCCTCAAATGAATATCCAAGTAATATTCAATAATAATATAAACTGAGTCATAAGCCCTCGAATGAATATTCAAATAATATTCAAATAATAAAATAAACTGAGTCATAAGCCCTCGAATGAATATTCAAAATAATATTCAATTAATAAAATAAACTGAGTCATAAGCCCTCGAATGAATACTCAAATTAATATTCAATTAAGTAAAATAAAGGTATCGAATAAACCTTATTCGATCAATAGTTTTAAAAACTATATCCATATATATATATATAAATATATATATATATAATATACTCGGGAACATCGACTCCCGATTTAGAAATATGTTCACCTTTTATCCCCTATACTAAGGGTATACGCAACTACTTGCTTATTTCTAGCATAGGTATTATGCAACTATAAGCATTGAAATCAACAGATAGATAACCAGATTACGAAACAGACATGCATATATACCATATCAGCATGCTCCAATATATCGCAAAATTTGCTAATTAACCAACATGCATTTATCACAAGATAATGCATATACATATATACATCACAACAACAGTTATAACGGGTAGAAAACTTGCCTGAGCGACTGGGGGTTACGAATGGCTCGGGACGAGTCTGGTAACCTATAAACAACAAGTAAGTTAGAATTAAACCAAAGTCACTTGTAAATCTACACTCTAACCAACTCAGACTCTAACGCTCGTTTTGCGCTTACTGATTCTCTTAAGTCACTCGAGTACCCTCGGCTCCACCATTTTTAATAATTTAACCTTTACGAGTTTTAAGGCGATTCCTTCGCGAGTGTCTTACCAACTGCCTAACACACTTACCATAAATGTTTCATACATTAATTAACCCTTTTTGGTCTTTAACCTATGTTTCAAAGTAAGGCGAGGGGAAAAGTTTCGTTCGCGAAATGCCGTTACTTGAAACGGTCGTTTCTCCTAAACCGTGCATCGGAATCGAACGAACTACATATCAAAACGAAGCTCGTAACACGAGCTATCTAGACATGGCAATGGTCATAATCTAGCAGGGGGTTCTCGGGTCCTAATGTTATGCACAAAAACAGTCTAAAGAAAATCGGACGTTACGACGGCTATGTTTACGCGATTTCCCAATTTTAAACCATTCAAAAACCATCCCAATTCAACCTCAAATCAATCATACAACAAACATCCATCCTTATCACATCATAACAGCCCCAACAAATCCACATTAACAATTTATACTTATTCCCCACATGAACTAAAAGCTTTACTTAGGTTCATTAACTAATAACCAAGATTTCCAACTCCAAAAATATCACAAAATCAACCCATCTCTAAACACACAATAATCATGCCTCTCACCAACTAAACTACTCATAACAAGCTTTAAACATGATTACACACCCATTACACTAACCCATCATCTAAACATTAGGAAATCTAAACAACAAAACCTAAAACTAAGATCATGAAGAGTTATACCTTCCTTGAAGCTTTTAATCCATGAAAGATCCTTGGAATGCCCATGGAAGCCTTAATATAACCTCCTACAAGCTTGATCTTTCAAAGAAATCAAGAACACAAAAATTAATTTCAAGAAGTACTATTCACCATCTTCTTCCTTGATTTATAAAAAAAGATTGGCTTGGAATTAGAAGCTTAAACTTATAGGAAGTATGTAACTATCCATGGGGAAGCTTAGATAAATACCTTGCCAAATAGTAAGTGGTGGAGCTTGGATCTTCATTTTTTAAGAAAAGGGGCCTAGAGCAAGATGAAGAAAAGAAGTGTTTTGTGATTTGTTTTGATTTGCCTTGGTTGCTTTTGTTTTGTTTTTGGTTAATTACCTTTCTAACCTTGACTTTGTGTGGTTTTAAATCAACCACATCTCCTTCCCCTTATGTCATGCTTATGTTACCTTGCACATGTCATAATGCTTCCACTTGTCCACACCTTGTGGTTTGATGATGTCACAATCCTTGGCTTCTTGTACAAGCTTGTCTCTTGGTCACTTATTTGTTTTACGGTTCGCTTATCTTTCGTTCTCGTTTATCGTTTGAGAGATCATATCCGGGATCTTATTACTTGGGTTTCCTTAACCTTTCTCAATACATTATATTCCTTTTATGATCCTCTCTTATAATCCTTTAATTTAAATCCTTTTTATCCTGATACCTTATACTCAATTCCTTCCGTATCTAGTGGATTTCCGGGAAAAATCAAAGTGTTCGGATTTGGATTCTGACGATCTTTACATACACTTATATCCCATATAAAGTACTAATAAAATCTCAGAATATCCATAACAGAACCCCTACATAGTGTGGCATGAAAAGTTTTCTCATTCAGCAAAAACACTATTCATAAGGGTTTCAAAAATTTCCAAAAATTGGGGTTATTACATCGCGAACCACACTCATCGGGACTGCCTCAGGTGACTCACAAAAAGTCATCCAACCCTTCTCTGCAATCATCAGCAATAACTCACCATCCCTCCCTGATGGCAAAAACCCCCTCTCCTTCAGAATCGGCTTAGTCAGAAGCCTATCATACTCCTCCTCAGCAGCCCTATCCACCAATCGGGGCCTCGCAGCAGTACCCCTTGAAGAATCAGCGGTCGGAATGGTGCTGCTGATATCAACAATTCGAGATCTCTTTGGTGCCATTGAAACTGAGAATAAGAGTTGTAGAGTTGTGTTTAGGAAAGGGTTTGTAAGTTGAAAGTGTATTGGAGGTATATGGAGAGGTTGTGTGTATATACAGGGTAGGATTAAGGTTAGAATTAGATTAGGAGTGGGGTTATGGCTAATTTGTAGGAAAAAAATCGTGGGTAATGGGGTTTGTAGTGTTGTGGTTGTGTTTTTTGTGTTTTTTTGTTTTTTTATAAGCTGAAAACCGAATTTTTCAAAACTCAGGTCCGCAGGCGGTCGCCTGGAACCAGCAGGCGGGCGCCTGCCAGCAAGCGGCTGCCTGGAACCTGCAGGCGGGTGCCTGCAAGGTCCCTGGAAAAATATTTTTTCAACCAGCTTTTTCTGATTTTTTTGGGTTTTTGGATAGAGTACTAAATTCTAAGGGTTCCTATGGTCTCATATCTTGGGTTGACTTCCAAGAAACGCTTCTTTTACGTCATTAGCTTGACGTAGAGTAGTTCGATCAAGTTGACAATAAAATGGCACTAACCACTTCAAGGTTTGCCGTATCCCCATAATAGTGCTTCAATCTCTGACCATTAACTTTGAATGCTTGGCCCGGATCGTTCTCAAAAATCTCCACCGCTCTATGTGGAAACACAATTTTAACGATAAATGGTCCAGACCACCTTGATTTCAACTTTTCAGGAAAAAGTCGGAGACGAGAGTTGAATAGAAGAACTTGTTGCCCCGACATGAATGACTTAGGAGATAGCTTCCTGTCGTGCCACCTTTTTACTTTTTCTTGTATATTTTGTCGTACGCTTGAAGTCGAAATCCATCAAGTTCATTTAACTGAAGCATATGCTTCTTCTCAGCTGCATCTAGATCAAGGTTTAACTTCTTCAATGCCCAATAAGCCTTATGCTCAAGCTCTGCAGGTAAATGACATCCCTTACCATAGACAAGTTGAAACGGGGACATCCCAAGTGGAGTCTTGTATGCTGTTCTATAAGCCCAAACAACTTCATCGAGCTTCAAAGACCAATCTTTCCTTGACGGACAAACAACTTTCTCTAGAATGCGCTTGATCTCTCTATTAGACACTTCAGCTTGACCATTAGTTTGCAGATGATAGGCAGTAGCGATGCGATGATTCACATTGTAGCGTTGCATCATAAAAGTGAACTTACGATTGCAGAAATGCGACTCTTCATCACTTATGATAACTCGTGGCGTTCCAAACCTTGTGAATATCTGCTTATGAAGAAAACTCAACACTACCTTTGCATCATTCGTCGGTAGAGCCTTGACTTCTACCCATTTCGAGAAATAATCGACTGCCAGCAAGATGTACTGATTATTACAGGATGAGATAGATGGTCCCATGAAATCGATTCCCCAAACATCGAAGACCTCAACTTCAAGCATCACATTTAAAGACATCACATCCTTTCTAGTAAGATTCCCAACTCTTTGGCAACGATCACACTTAAAATGAACTGATGTGCATCCTTAAACAATGTGGGCCAGAAAAACCCTGCTTGAAGAATATGAGCTGCTGTCTTTTCACCACCATAATGTCCACTATAAACTGTGGAATGACAGTCTCGTAATATCCCCTCCATTTCACAGAATGGGATACATCTCCTGATGATCTGGTCAGCTTCTTGTCTAAACAAATATGGTTCATCCCACATGTACCACTTCACCTCATGCAAAACCTTCTTCTTTTGAGCAGCATTCATATTAGGAGGCATTATATTGCTGACAAGATAGTTCATAATGTTTGTGAACCATGGCTCTTCCTCCTGAACTGCGAACAACTGCTCATCCGGAAAAGATTCGTTTATCAATGTCTTATCATGTGAAGTAGAATCGGGATTCTCCAATCTAGAGAGATGGTCAGCTACTTGATTTTCAGTACCTTTTTGATCCTTGATCTCCAACTCAAATTCCTGTAGCAAGAGCACCCAATGAATTAGCCTAGGCTTCGAATCCTTCTTTGAGACCAGATAGCGAATGGCAGCGTGATCAGTGAACATTGTCACCTTTATCCCAAGTAGATAAGATCGAAATTTTTCGAAACCAAAAACTATAGGCAAGAGCTCCTTCTTAGTGGTGTAGTTCATTTGAGCTCCATTTAGCGTCTTACTAGCATAGTAGACCACATGAAAGATATTATTCTTACGCTGCCCAAGAACTGCTCCCACCATATAATCACTTGCATCGCATATCATCTCAAAAGGTTCTGTCCAATCAGGTGCCGTAATGACTGATACAGTTATTAAACTCTTCTTGAGAGTCTCGAATGCTACCAAGCATTCATCATCAAATTTGAAAGGCACATCTTTCTCGAGCAAGTTGCACAATGGCTTAGATATCTTAAAAAAGTCCTTGATGAAATGCCGATAAAAACCCGCATGACCAAGAAAACTACGGATTCCCTTAACAGAAATGGGTGGCGGAAAATATTCAATGACTCCCACCTTGGCTTTATCCACCTCAAGGCCTTTGATAGAGACCTTATGCCCAAGAATGATGCCTTGTTGCACCATAAAGTGACGTTTTTCCCAATTGAGCACTAGATTGGTTTCCACACACCTTTTTAGCACCAAACGGAGATTATTCAAACATTCATCAAATGGATGTCCAAAGACGGAGAAGTCGTCCATGAACACTTCGACATTATTTCCAATAATATTAGAGAATATAGCCATCATGCATCTCTGAAAAGTGGCAGGTGCACCACATAAGCCAAAAGAAACTCTGTAAAAAGCAAACGTGCCAAATGGACAAGTGAAAGTAGTCTTTTCTTGATCTTCTGGTGCAATGCAAATCTGATTGTAGCCCGAATAGCCATCCAGAAGACAATAATACTCATGACCAGCCAACCTGTCAAGCATCTGATCAATAAATGGAAGAGGGAAGTGATCCTTCCTCGTGGCTTTATTCAACTTTCTGTAGTCCATGCATACCCTCCATCCTGTGACTGTTCGAGTGGGGATGAGCTCGTTCTTCTCATTTGCTACCACAGTAATACCTCCTTTCTTAGGTACACATTGCACGGGGCTCACCCAAGAACTGCCAGAAATAGGATATATGATTCATGCATCCAGCCACTTTAGAATTTCTTTCTTCACCACTTCTTTCATGATGGGATTAAGTCTTCACTGTTGCTCAACAGTCGGCTTGCTACCTTCCTCTAGCAGAATTTTATGCATGCAGTATGAAGGGTTGATCCCTTTTATATCTACTATAGTCCATCCGATGGCTGATTTGAATCCTCTCAAGATCCTCAAGAGCTTGTCCTCATCACTTCCTGAAAGGTCAGATGCAATAATAATAGGCAAAGTAGATGCATCACCTAAAAAGCATACCTCAAGTGTTCAGGAAATGGTTTAAGCTCCAAAGTAGGTGCTTCCTCAATAGATGGTTTGAGCTTTCCTTCAGCATTCTTGAGATCAGTATTACCAAGAGATTCAAATGGCATGTCTAGCTTTCGTTTCCAAGGAGAGGCATTTAAATATTGTAGTTGCTCATTGCCTTCCTCATCTTCACTGTCAAATTCCCCCAATAAGGCTTTTTCTAAGGCATCAGACCTTAGCACATGATCAAGTTCTGAAGTAATTGCAGAATCAATCAAATTCACCTTGAAGCACTCCTCATCTTCTGTAGGGAATTTCATCACATTGAATACATTGAATGTTACATCCTGATCTTGCACCCTCATAGTAAGTTCACCTTTTTACACATCTATCAAGGTACGGCCTGTAGCCAAGAAAGGTCTTCCAAAGATTATGGGAATCTTCTTATCTTCCTCGAAATCCAAAATGACAAAGTCTGCAGGAAAGATGAGCTTGTTCAACTTTACTAACACGTCCTCCTCGATGCCCCGTGGGTATGTAATAGAATGATCAGCCAATTGTAGAGACATGTAGGTGGGCTTCAGATCAGGAAAATTCAGCTTTTTGAAGATAGACAACGACATCAGATTGATGCTTGCTCCAAAATTGCAAAGGCACTTGTCGAATGACAACTTGCCAATGGTGCAAGGAATGGTGAAGCTACCAGGATCCTTAAGCTTTGGAGGTAACTTTTGTTACAACACAGTACTGCACTCTTCCGTTAGAGAAATGATATCAAGATCATCCAGTTTCACCTTCCTTGAAAGAATACCTTTCATGAATTTCGCATAACTAGGCATTTGCTCTAGAGCCTCAGCGAAAGGTATGTTGATGTGAAGCTTCTTGAACACCTCCAAAAACTTATCAAATTGCTTATCCAGCTTTTGTTTTTGCAATCTCTTAGGAAAAGGTGGTGGAGGATAGAGCTGTTTCTCCCCTGTATTACCCTCAGGAAAAGTGTGTTCAACAGTAGTCTTCCTTGGCCCCTCTTTCTCCTTTTGCTTTTCTTCTTCATCTACAACTTTAGTTTCTCCATCTTTCGCTTTTTCAGCTTCAGCAACTTTTCCAGACCTTAAAGTGACAACTTTGACTTGCTCCTTAGCTTCCTTCCTGCCTGGCACTTCAGTATCGCTGGGAAGTGTGCCAGGTTGACGATTGAGCAAGGCATTGGCTATTTAACCGATTTGATTCTCCAAGGTCTTGATATAAACAACCAGATTTTTTGCACAACAACTTTAGCTCCTCGAAATCAGCGCTAGAAGGTGGAGCAGCACCTCCTTGTTAAGGATATGATTGCCTTTGAGCATATTGCTGAGGTTGCTGGAATCCAGGTGGATTAAACTGTTTACTTACAGCTTGCTGATATGGTTGCTCAACAACATTCTGATTATTGCTCCAGCTGAAATTGGGATGATTTCTGTTATTAGGATGATAAGTAGCTGGCACAGGCTGCTACGGTCGCTGATAATTGTTCACATACTGAACAGATTCATTAACAAGAGAACACTGATCCGTAGCATGAGAGCCTGCATAAAACTCACAGATAATAGCTATTTGATTGACTCCATAGTTGGCTAAAGAATCGACCTTCATAGACAGCGCTTGGAGCTGTGTTGCGATAGCTGTAGCTGCATTAACTTCCAAAATACCTGTTACCTTCCCAAGCATCATCCTTTGAGTTGGCTTTTGATACTAGTTTACAGTCATAGTTTCAATGAGATTATAGGCCTCATTATAGCTTTTGGCCCACAAGGCACCTCCAGAAGCTGCATCGAGCATGGGCTGAGATTGGGCCCCCAAACCATTGTAGAACCCAGTGATCATCATCCAGTTAGGCATACCATGATGTGGACACTTTCTCAACATCTCCTTATAGCGCTCCCAAGCTTCGCACATAGATTCTGTTGGTTGCTGCACAAACTGAGTAAGAGCAGTCCTCATAGCCGCAGTCTTGGCCATTGTATAGAACTTCACCAGAAACTTTTGCGCAAGATCTTCCCAAGTAGTGATGGACCCAACTGGTAAAGAATGTAACCAATCCTTTGCTTTATCCCTAAGAGAGAATGGGAAAAGCCTCATCTTGATAGCCTCATCAGTGACACCATTATATTTGAAAGTACTGCAGATCTCGACAAAATTCCTGATATGCATGTTGGGATCTTCAGTCGCAGCACCTCCGAAAGAAACAGAATTTTGTACCATCTGAATAGTGCCTGGCTTGATTTCGAAAGTATTGGCCTGAATAGCCGGATGAATGATGCTTGACTAAATGTCATTATTTTAGGCCGAGAAAAGTCCATAAGAGCTGAATCTGCTGGAACTATACGATCACCCATGATTACCGGTTCTTTCTTTTCACTCTCTTTATCCGAATCTTCAAAATCTAACTTCTCCGGAATGTCAAGAAGTGAATCTATCTCCTCAGCCATATCTAGAGTCCTCTTGCGAGTGCGAGAACGTGTTTGCATAAACGCTCGCTAGAGTACCTGAAACACAACCGAAAACAGTAAGTAACAAGTCTTAACCAATGAGTCCTAATGACCACTGATGGTAAGTACATAAACTAAACAAATTAACATCGAGTCCCCGGCAGCGGCGCCAAAAACTTGTTAGGCACAAAGCATGCGCTAATAATTCATGCAAGTATACGCGTTCGCAAGTAATATAAAATGATTTCTAGTTCGTTCCCACAGAGACTCTGATTAATTATATTTAATTAACACTTACTCACTAATGTATGATTACTTCTCAATGTCAAGACAATAACACTTAAGGTTGATTAACTAATTATTAACTACTAGAATTAAACACTTAAATTGACACTTGAATTAACAATATTAAACACACATGAGATCATATCTTCATTACTACTTCATTCAATAGTTATTGTTATTACCCTTAGCATGTAACGGTGATGATATTAATCGAACAACAGGAAACTGATAAAAGCCAACTTTCATTGCACAAATATCATTCTACCAAGCATCCACAATTAAGATAGAAGTTGAATAGGCATCAATTATGTTGAGACCCTATATGTCTACAGAATTTGATAACATAATGATTTAAGCGCAAGTTATTCATTATGATTACACAGGGCAAGTAAAACGGTTAGAGTTACCCACTAATCATGCATACAATACATGAACCTATGCTAGCATGGTAAGTTCTAAATCTCAAGATTCACTGTCGCTTCACAAGAGATTAACATGCTATCTTATATGTTCGCGACGCACATAAGACGAATAAGCACAACCTATGCTAGATATCATACAATCATCACATACCAAGGTATTAAACAATTAACTAAAGAAATCCATAGCAAATCCGCTTTGAACCCATGATCACGATTAGCCCATGATAGAACTCATCGTCACCATGGGTTCATATGAAAACATGATAAGAACACAACGAATTAAGCTAATAAAAATACTTAATAAAAATAGAGTACGTCATAAGAGTATTAAGGTTCAAAGTAAAGAAAACTAGCATCTACTGTTACAACAAATTAAAAGAATCACAAGATAAATGTATGCTTCCTATTCTTCGTTGTTGCGTGCTAAAACGGTCTTCTTAATCTTCTCTCCTTGTTACTTGCTCCTTGCATGTTACTTCTTGTTGTGAAAACGTCTCCCAAGATTACTTATATAAGAGTCCACAAGAAACAACAGTTGCAGAAGCCCAATAGAACTCAAATTAGAAAATCCAGAATCTGAAAATCCGACCCCAGGCGGACGCCTCCAGTCCCACGCGGGCGCCTGCTCCCTAGGTGGTCGTCTGCACACTCCAGGCGGGTGCCTGCACACCTTCTGGAAAATTCCACTTCTTGCTTCTGATCCAAAATATCACTTATCAACAACCTCCAGGGTTCATTGATCCAAAATATCCAGATCATGTCTACTAACTGGATAAAACACTTTATGGACTAAAACAAGCTCCAAGGGCCTGGTGTGAAACACTTGCTCTATTTCTGTTAGAAAGTGGTTGTAACGCCCCTTAATCCGGGGTCAGGAATCTGGGTCGTCATGCAATCCTTCAATCATGTGTAACCTGCATTAACTCAATAATCCAATAACTCCATATCACAGACCCCCAATCTCACACACTCACAAGTTATAGCCTTAGAAATGACGTACACCAAGTATCATCTGTTATTAAAACTCAAATGTACTTTACAGGATCTCAAATAATTATTCATAACCTCTACATAAAGTTACAATAATTAGGACTGATATCTTATATATATCTGATACTCTGGCACACCTGAGATAAAGTTGCCAGGGATCCTCCCCATGATTGCAAGCGACTAAGTCCCACACCGGCATACTGGTTATCTGTTGTGTTGTGTCATTTAAAAGAAAGCAAGAGTGAGCTATAATACCCAGCATAATAATGTACAGTATGAAAATGACTGTATGATAAACTCACGTAAAACATCATATATGATAATTACGTTTTATTCAAAAATAGTTTTCCTTGGTGATACACACCTTTTTATGAAAACAATCATTTAGTGGATTTTATTAACCTGCGAATACCTTAATAGTAAACCCAACACATAGGCTTGGGTTACGGTATTGCATCACAATTCCAATTGGAAGAATAGGACACTCGTTGGAGCCACCGCATATGATGATCAGTCGTACTATGATAATAGTAACCTTTTTCTACTAGTAGAAGGACGACACCTTCGTATCCTGGTTATCACCCTTGCCGCATACGGGCTATGTGTCCTCATTTCGGGTATACACACACTTCGCAGGTCCTTAGGTACATATTGTACCGTCTCCTACGGTACCAGGAGTCTATCCAATACACGAAGTACTTGGATCCTATCCCTCCCTTGTCCTTTAACATAATTCTATCATATCTTGAGAACTCAAACCACATCGTAGTTCCCCAAGCGTTTTGCTTGTTGATAGAAATAACTTATCTCATTAGGGTATATATATATATACGTACTTCTGAAATTTTTGGAGGAAATACTAAGGATGTGAGTTGACCGTTGTCAACAGATAATTAAATAAGGGGGAGTTTCTTTTGAAACTATGTTCAAAATATTTAAAATAAGTCAAGAATATTTAAAATAAGTCGAGATAATATTCTCCGACGTTCTGAAATTATTCGAATGATTTTCCAAAAATCAGAAAGTATTTAGTTCATGTTTTATGATTTTTAAATCATAAATGAATCCTTTAATAAATAATAAATAATTAGATATTAATCGATAAATAATTAAACCTCGAATGAGTTTACTTGAAAAAAATATTTGAAACAATATTCCTCAACTAATTTATATTTAAGTAATATAATAATATTTAATATTTAATCGAGTCTCAAATAAATATTCACTGGAGAATACTTCTCCCATAATAAATGAATAGTAAATAGATATTTATTATTCGAATGATAAGGTATAGTTAAGGGAATACGACCTTTGAAAATCGTTTTAATAAAACTTCGAGGTGTTTAGTATTTCGTAAATGGACGTTGAGTCCCTTGAAACGTAACTACTATGGACTTTAATCGTCCTATAAATATCACCGGAATGATTCCCGGGTTTTTATTTTATAAAAACAAAACTGACCGACTCTTGGTCTTACAACTTATACATCACGCTCTACTATAGCGCTAATATTCTTAAATAAGGCACCTCCGGAATACTTCCGGGTTTTCATCAATTTTTACTGACCGATCCTTGGTCTAAAATTAATACACGCCACGCTACTCGCTAGCTTTAACGTTCTCAATTATAAACTCCTCCGGGATACTTCCGGGTTTTTATAAGCTTACACCGAAGAATTAGGACAAAAATTAGGATACATTCTGGGAAAATCAAACTTCCATCGAAGAGAAGCAAATGAAAGGCTTTCATAAATATTCTCGTAGAATCGAGAATGAAGTTTTCATTCTGTACATGCCAGATCATGAATTAGTAATTGCATCCAATTTCCAAAAAAAAATCCCAATTGTTTCGAACTTTCCATTTTTAGAGACAAGCGGACCTGATTTTAACAGCCGGAACAGTACTCTCGGTCTAAATATAATATTTCGAACTCGGTATGAACATATACTAGAAATTATCAACAATTGAGTAATGTAATACATCTCAAACTTCGTAAAATAGTTTAAAGCAATCTCATGCATATATCACAGTTTTGTAAAATATTCACAACGTAACAGTTCTTAAAAGGTAGGGTTTGAAAACTTTTCTGGATATCTTGTGGTGGAGGATGCTCTAGGTTCCGCTCGGAAATCTATAATCATAAACACAAGTCATTTTGTTAGGTCCCGTTCTAATTTACGGCTACCCGCACTCATGCATTAATCATTATGCAGCCTCTCAACCTATATTATCCTTATTATTTCTTTAATTCCTTATTCACATTATGGTTGCTTCCTTTTTCAAAGTATCTTAAGTCCATTTTCATTTTCGTCGTCGGCTCCGCTTATGGATTCTACGGTTTCTAATCGCGCGGTCTCGGCTCCGATATTTTTATAAAATTGAAAAATCATTATTTTCACTTGAAATATTTATAGAAGTTAGGAAACTTAATTTAATACTCTTTGTAAAATTTTCATAATTTATGAACATTTTTAAGTTGATCCTTTATATTTTCAAAGTTCGTAATTTGTAGCAGTTTTTATCGCGTAAATCACTTTTAGTAAAACGGCCATAAATTTTGATCCGTAAATCGGAATCAAGCGATTCAAGCGCCTAAACGATCCTTATAATATTTTCTATCATAATAAAGGGTTATTGTTCAAGAAACTACATTTTAAATCTTTGGGACTTTCTGCAAAAACTTAAAGTTACGTTTTGTTCGTTTTAACGAGATTACGGTTATCATCGGAGTTTCGTTTATGCCTTAAATCATTATACTACCACCAACAATCAACACATCATCATCAACACACTAACTCCTCTCAAGAAAATCATGTTCTTGAGGTAACAACAATCAACCTTAAATCTACTTAGCTAAACATCAAGATTACCACAATACTCCCACCAAAATTATGTTTATAACTACATACTAAAAGGATCTTGAACTTAAATCTTAAATAAAGTTGGGTCAAAGATTTTTACCTTTATTGAGAGCTTGAGATGTGTTCTTGATGATGGTGAAGTCTTGGGAGTGCTTAGTATGGTTTTTGGAACCTAAAACAACCATTAAAATCAAGAAATCAAAGAAGAGTTACTATTCGTACTATTCATTCTCATCTTTGTTGAATTTATTACAACCATCAAACCTTGATAGAAAGAGCTCAAAGATTTATCTTACCTTAGTTTGGTTGGTAGGAAGCTTTATAATTAATAGGAGGATTTATCCATGGCTAGAGCTTGAAGATTTGAAATTGATTTCCTTGTTTTAAAGGAAAGGGCCGAATGGAAGGTATATGGGAGAGGGAGAGAGTTTTTGTGGTTGCTTCTTGGTTGCTTCTTGGTTTCTTCTTGGAAATAATACAAGTGGTAGCTTGTAATTGATCTTTATTCTCTAGTATATATCCTAGAATTTATTCTTGTTGCCAAATCCTTGGAAAAATCTAGCTAGCCTTTGGTAGATTACAAGTTAGGCCACTTGTTTATCTCTCTAGCTCACTATTTGGTAGCCTTAGTTGATCATCTTACACCTTAGCTCACTAGATAAAGTAACCATGGTTAATTTCCTACCATGTTTAGTTAGTGCGTTACGTTTTTAATCGTTTACGCGTTCGCTCGGTCGCTTAAATATTTTCGTAATACTTTCTTGTAAATGGTTCGCGACGTAATTCCTTTCATATTTATTCCTTATGTTTTGAATTATCATACTTGGATATAAATCCATAGGGTTTTAAATTTGTAATTATATTGTGATTCCCGTAATCCTCGATGATTCGTAAATATGGCCATTTTTCAAAGTTCATTTTCTTCGAAAACTAATAGCGTTTACATACACTCATTTGGTACGTATTATCATAATATCAACTTCGAATCTCATTTTCTCATGCACAATATAGTGTGGGCTAAAAAGTTTTTCCCGTCTTTCAGGGTTACTATTCATTTAGCGTTTTACAAGGTTTCAAAAATTCAAGTTATTATATTACTATCCATAAAGGTCTGTTACCGATGTCAAAAATTTGGGTTCTTACAGTCTTCCCCCCTTAAAAGGATTCCGTCCCGGAATCAGTTCAGAAGTAGGTAGGGATATGCTTCTTGCATGACAACCTCGAGTTCTCACGTTGACCTAGTAGTATTTGATCTCTTCATAAAATTTCCACTCATCCATCCAATATATTTCTGGGTACTCGTCCTTGTAGTCTTATGACCTCTAAACGTTACTCGACATACGCTAAGTCTGGCTACGAGTTTATTAGCGCATTTTCAATCATATGTCTGGCTTTGACGGTTAAATTTCCTAACCTTGATTCGTGGTGTTTGTTATAACTTGGCGACCGTTCGACGATGGTGCTAATTTATAAGTCAACTTTCTTGGTCCTTTAATTCTCCAACTGGTCCAACAAATCTTGGGTTCGACATTTCTTTCCCTTTCGAATCTCATCACTCCCTCCTCGGGAGGTACTTTCAACAATACCTGGTCAGTTACTTCATACTTTCTGTCTTTATAGTTCTGGTCCGCGTATCTCTATTGTTCATTCTGGTCTGCCACCAGCTGGGTTCTGATAAGTTCTAGGAATTCCTTTGGTCTGTTGACTCAATTATGGTCCAGTATCCTCCGCTTACCAGTTTCTTCCCAACCTAAGAGAGAATGATTCTTTCTTCCGTATAAAGCTTTGTAGCCATTCCAATGCTCGCATGATAACTCGTTATTATCGGTAATTCGATTAACATCAACTGGTCACTTCATCTCCCTTAAAAATTGATAACATGGACGATTAGCGCATCTTCTAGTGTTTGGAATCATCCTTCAACTTATTCGTTTCTCCCTCCATCGCTCCTACTAGTGCTAGAGTTTCGTTCCTTAACATTTTCCCATTTTGGCGCATCATCTCTGTCTATTATATTATGTAATAAGTTCTCGTCACATTTCAACATGCTCATCTCCTGTTACACGCTTAGTGTCAGATTTAACATTTCTTGTTGTAGTGATGTAAGGCACATCATCGTCCTGTTGCCATCTCGAAGGAAGCACCATTTCATACGCAATTGATTGACACGTTTTAGGATCGTGGAACGTTCAGCTTCCGTCATCGGTCGGACTTCTTTAATCATTCCCCGTATAATATCTATAGTACTATGATACCTTCTGGGTCGTACTTGTTATTCTTGCTAGCGCCTTAGACGTATTCACGTTTATTGGTATCTGCTACCAGTGGCCTTTATAGGGCGTGTACGATCTTCCTTTCCTTCTATCAGCTCTGACAAAGACATCCTTCATTCTTCCACATTGTCCTTCGTAAGGGATATCGACGACTATTTTTGATGCTAGCGTGGTAAGTAAATCTACACGAATTATCTGTCAACAATAGGCGATTTCCCAAACCGTTTCAAAAAACGTAAGCCGCTAGACGTATCTTCAATGGTCAGGATAGTCCTCTCATTCTACTTGTCGATTTGAGAACTCTATGGCATTCCTCTGTCCGTCCTTATTCTCAAAATATCTTGGGAAATAGTCCCGTTAATTAAAATTTTGGGTCCTTGCGTGGCGCAGTCGTCACATGGTCTCTCTGTCCCAATTATCTCTTCCGCGTTCATAACAATTTTGTAGAGTGGACATCTATCGTTTGCATAATAAAGTAAGCGGTCTTATTTAATCTATCACTCAAAATCCTCAAATAGCACAACGTCTAACTTTGTTCTTGATAATCCTCCTTCAAAATTTATTATAATTAATTCTTACTCCTATTTGGGTCCTCTACAAGTCGCAATCGCCAAAATTTTAACCCTCGCCTTTCCGTTTTCATTTTCAACTATGTCGAATACTTACTTACCTACTCAATGACATCCCTTTTCATATTCTGTCATGACTAATATCCGTTTACGTTTTTAGGCATCTTTAAGTCTTCTTGTTAAGTAATAAAGGGTTCTTTTCATGCGATCCTTCTCATCAGTTATTCTGAGATTTGTCATCCTCAATATATCTTTTCCTACTTAAAGTGTCTGCCACCACATTGGCCTTTCCTTGATGATAATAGATTTCTCAATCATAGCCTTTGATCAATTTGACCATGGCCTCTATCTCGTGTTCAGTTAAAAAAAATTCCAAAATTTTCTCATAAGTAAACTCTTTGTCCCTTTCAGTCCGAACCTTATCGCAATTATTCTAGATCATTATTAGGACGCCTTATGTCACGATCCTTAAGCTGCGTAGATGTATCATTACATTTCATACAAAATCCTGTTTTTTTATCGCCGAGTATTTCTAACAAGAGGTTATTACTAATCTTATGTTCACTTTTTTGAAAATCTTATTCCTTGAATTCATACATGATTAGTCTTTCCCGAATTTATTAGTTCGTATCCCAATAGTGTTTCACATAAGCGTACCTCACTAATCATGTTATATCTCTATTGTCGTTCTTCAATAACCATGTTAAAGATCCTTATGACAATAACTAAACATGGTATTCCCTTTTTAAAACAACTTACTCATCACGATGCTCTGATTGCACCATCATAGCACTGAGCTTTCAGTCTCATATTACAACAATTGGTTCTCAACTATACCTCTCTTTGTTCGGAAGGCAATCAGCCTTGGAAAAATGATTTTCGCGATATCGATGCAATTTAGACAATCTTAACAAGATTTCAAAATCTATAATCTGAAGAAATAATGAGCTCTGAATAAAAGAGTCACAACACTCAGAAAATTTATAACTTGGAAGGAAGAATACAACAAGGATTATCCTTCCATGTTCTTAGAATTTTATATGGTGATATTATGGAGAATATCCATTGAAAGCAATGATTGCTGAATAATAACATCATACGAATGATACTTGTAAGATTTTCCTATTGAAATAATACTTTTCTTCTCGAATAATGAAAGAAATATCGAATAACATCCTCAACCAAAGGTTAACTATTGAGGTCTCAAAGAGGTGCTATTTTGAAAGAAGGAATTTTATCCAATAATTAATAAGGAAGTATATTATTCTTCAATCACTATGTAATTTTAATTGGATATTCGTTATATAAACGAAAGAATAAAATATTTCATGAACAAAATATTTCATAAAACTGAATATGAATTCTCGTTTGAGTGGGCGACCTAGTTAGGTCTCAATTAAATCATTCTTTGAAAATTTCATCAACAATTAAATCTGGCATATATAGTGCACTATGGAATAATCAAAATTTTATGGAAGTAGAACTAGCAAAATAATAACTAGTCCATATGAAGCAATATTATCAACCGGCTAAGAAAATGGCCAACACGATTGGTTTAGCCCATAACAACTAGCTAGGACGATTAGATAGGCTTTCGTCGTATTAATTAAAATTTTGACTAGTTAGGATAATTTACTAGTCATTCATGAGAACATATGCAACTAGACATACTTCAGTTTGTTTGTAAAAATCTCAACATCGTAACCACTGAAGAAATTGTGGCTACCTGGATGACGATTTTGAAATAAAGAGTTTTTAAATTTGGGCCGAGAAAGACAATTATAACTCTGAATCGAGTGGTCTTGGCATTAGAACAATCGATAGCCTCTTATCAAATATTTCTTTCCAAATAAATGGTACAGTCATAGGTGCCCTAGTTTACATACTTTATCAGATCTTTAAATAGAGTTGTATCGGAATACCAATATCAAATTGATACCCTTACTATGATTTCAAAGTTCAATATATAATTTCATCCCGATTAGAGGAAAAGGATTCCCGAGGAATATATGGATATTAGATCATCCATGTTTTTAACAATTTGTTAGATATTTACAATCTCGGCTGAGAAGAGTAAGTATGAAAGAAGAATCAAATGAAGATACTCATTATGAATATTCATCGATGAATGGAGGGAAAATTTATATATATATATATATATATATAAATCTCTTGGATAATTGAAATAAAGTATAAATATCTCTGAGTTGAACAAGAAGATCATAATCTATGAATGAAAGTTCATGGATTAACTAAAAGAATTAAACAAATCCTGATGCGGAGAAAGACCATTCAAGATGGTCACATCAGAAGTTCAAAGTAGGGAACGAAAATGATTGCCTGATATAACTTATCAAGGCAATACGAATGATCAACAATTTGGAGGGAGTAACGTGATAGTGAGTAGGTGCCAAAATATTTCAATGATTATCCTAACTCTCGTCATTATCCATCTGAGGATGATCCCACATCTTCTTCTTCGTAATTCCATGTTTCAAATAGTTTCTCTTTCAACATCATTTTAAAATAGCTTACTAACTTGATTTTCGCACGTATATCTGTCATTCCGGTGTTTTACCTCGAAGACCTTACTCAGAAATATTCCAAAAACATCTGTTAAGATGATAGTTGCCTGCTACACACATCTGTTACTAACTATAAGTGGCCAGTTCCCCCGGGAATAGATCAAAGAGATCTCTTAGGGATCTTAATGCATTCCATAAGTTCAGTGGCATGTGTGTGTAATTGAACATACGTTACCGAATATATTAGAGGTCTACGAGTGTATATATGTAGCCTCTGACATCATATCTACCAAAGTATTCCGCTCTAGACTCACTAGTCTATCCCTTTTTAAAAGGTTCTAAGATCGTACTATCGCTCATTATAATCTTACGCCATCCAATCGTAGTCATGCCATCAATTCTCGATGCTCTCGATCTCTAAGATAAACCATCATATCCTTACATGTTGAGCGCACTAATTATATCATGTAGTGTAGTCGTCTTACGTTAACATTCTTATATTACATTCAAATCTTCCTTAATAGAAATATCCTTAAGGGTATATTGGGCACTATCTCTGGCGAACTCGTGATTAATACAATATTCACATCCTCCTTGGTAAAATGACACCTTTAACTAGTTTGGGTCAATAACCTCAACTGTATATTAATAATTAGACTTTATGGTTCTTACATGTGATGCCCCTTCATGGGCAACCTATAAAGAACTACGAGTAACAAGGCTCGTGTTATCAAAATTTACATATGGTGTTGGTAATATCTCCTTTACCCCAAATGCCCCGGAGACTCAACTCCGAGTTCTACATCCACATCATTGCCAAATCATATATGATTATAATTTTTTCTTCTCATCATTCTGATAATCTCTAATGGTTTATAAGTCACACTTTAATACCTCAAATATACATTTAATCTAACCTACACATTGAGGCTACATCCGGTAGTCCAATGATGAACTCTATATGAGCTCTTACGAAATTTCACATCTAGGCAAAATCCTAACACTTTCGTCTCTAAGTACTATAACTTAAGGCTCTGATACCATTTCTGTAACGCCCCCAAATCCGGGGTCAGGAATCTGGGTCGTCACCCAATCCTTCAATCATGTGTAACCTGCATTAACTCAATAATCCAGTAACTCCATATCACAGACCCCCATTCACACACACTCACAAGTTATAGCCTTAGAAATGACGTACAACAAGTATCATCTGTTATTAAAACTCAAATGTACTTTACAGGATCTCAAACAATTATTCATAACCTCTACATGAAGTTATAATAATTACGACTGATATCTTATACCTATCTGATACTCTGGCACACCTGAGACAAAGCTGCCAGGGATCCTCCCCATGACTGCAAGCGACTAAGTCCCATACCGGCATACTGGTTATCTGTTGTGTTGTGTCATTTAAAAGAAATCAAGAGTGAGCTATAATGCCCAGCATAATAATGTATAATATGAAAATGATTGTATGATAAACTCACGTAAAACAACATATATGATAATTACGTTTTATTCGAAAATAGTTTTCCTTGGTGATACACACCTTTTTATGAAAACAATCCTTTAGTGGATTTTATTAACCTGTGAATACCTTAATAGTAAACCCAACACCTAGGCTTGGGTTATGGTATTGCATCACAATTCCAATTGGAAGAATAGGACACTCTTTGGAGCCACCACATACGATGATCAGTTGTATTACGATAATAGTAACCTTTTTCTACTAGTAGAAGGACGACACCTTCGTATCCCGGTTATCACCCTTGCCGCATACGGGCTATGTGTCCTCGTTTCGGGTATACACACACTTCACAGGTCCTTAGGTACATATTGTACCGTATCCTACGGTACCAGTAGTAAATCCAATACACAAAGTACTTGGATCCTACCATATTGGATATATTTGAGATGTCATGTCTAATATGTTTCATGTTTAGTTTTCAGATCATAACTAACAGGAAATATCAGTACTTACTGAAATCAGGGCTTACTGGAAGTCAGGACTTCAGGATATCAGGACTTAGATTATCAGAAGATAATATCAGAAGATGGATATCAGAACTTAAGTACTGGAGGACTAACAGTTAAGGAAGGAAGCTGATTCACAGGAAAGAAGATCGAGACTAATACAAGAAGAAGATATGCATGGAAAGAGTTCGAGGACCAGAAGAATTATATAAGATATCTAGTTGATATATTTTAGGAGACATAATTATATTCCATATCAACTAGAAGTTATCTTGTAAATGTGTGTCTATATAAACACAGACATAGGTTTACTCTATAAGAGTTACGATCATCGAGAAGATCATATATTGTAACCTAGCAGCTCTCGTGATATTTGTTCATCACTGAGAGAGAACAGTTCCATTGTAACAGAGTTTGTTATATCGAATACATCTGTTTTCTGTTACTTGTGCTTTAAATTGATTTGATTGTATTCTACACTATATTCAGCCCCCTTCTACAGTGTTTTGTGACCTAACTAGTGGTATCAGAGCCTATCTGTTAACACACATACAGTAAAGATCCAAAACAATCATGTCTGAAGAAGCAGAAAATCCCACCAAGCCCGCTAAAACTGAAGAAACTCCAAAGACTCAAACCCATAGTCGATATGAGACTATCAGGGTTCCCATGCTGAGACCGTCTGATTATCCCATATGAAAAGTGAAGATGACTATGTTTCTGGAATCTACAGATCCAGAATACCTCGACAGAATTAATGAAGGACCGCATAAGACAACCAAGCTCTCTATTGTAGTTGCAGATCAGCTAGGAAAGACCATACCAAAGGACAAAAGTGAATACACAGCTGAAGATATCTCATCTATTGCCAAGGATGCAAAGGTAAGGCATTTGCTGCATAGTGTCATTGATAATGTCATGTCAAATAGGGTAATTCACTGCAAGACTGCAAAGGAGATATGTGATGCTTTGAAGACAAGGTGTCAGGGAACTGATGCAATCAAGAAAAATAGGAGGACTATACTCACTCAAGAGTACGAGCACTTTGACTCAAAAAGTGATGAGTCATTAACTGACTTATATGACAGGTTTGTCAAACT
Organism: Apium graveolens; assembly: GCF_009905375.1. NCBI lineage: Eukaryota > Viridiplantae > Streptophyta > Magnoliopsida > Apiales > Apiaceae > Apium > Apium graveolens. The sequence goes on along the minus strand of NC_133648.1, from coordinate 250,839,534 downwards.
CTTGAATGATCTGTTATTGGTGGACAGGGAATATGACATTGAAGATTCAAATCTAAAATTCCTTTTAGCTCTTCCTGAAAGTTGGGATTTGAAAGCTACTATTATAAGATATAACTATGCTCTTGATGAAACTACTCTTGATGAAATTTATGGAATGCTCAAGACTTATGAACTTGAGATGGATCAAAGAAGCAAGAGACATGGGAGAAAGTCAAGAACAGTTGCTCTTAACGCTGAGGAGGAATCCCCCAAAGTGGCTATCTCAAAGAAAGGAAAAGGAAAGGCTCTCATCATAAAGTCTGATTCAGAATCATCAAGTTCTGATGATGATGATTCAGAAATTGAAAGTCTACCTGAAGTAGATGCTGATGAAGAGATGATGAAGATGTGTGCTCTTATGGTGAAGGGTATCACAAAGAAAGCATACAAGAAATTCAGAATAGAAAAGAAGTTTTCCAGGAAAGGTAGAAGTTCTGATAAGAAGGGCTTCAGAAAATTTGATGGAAAATGAGGAAAGTCTGACATAGGAGATTACTCAAATGTCAAATGCTACAACTGTGGTGAGAAAGGCCACATATCTCCTGAATGCAAGAAAGGAAAGAGTGACAAAGGCAAGGCACTTGTCATAAAGAAGAAAAGCTGGACAGACACCTCAGATTCTGAAGATGAGGAGAACTATGCCTTAATGGCAAATGCTGATAGCAGTTCTGATGCTGCTGAGTTAAAGGTACCTCAAACAACTTATGCCTTTCCTACTGATGATATTACTGAGTTGAGATTATATCTTAAAACCATGTTTATTAGCTATAGAGATCAAACTTTAACATGCGAAAGATTAACTTCTGAAAATCTTGCTTTTAAAAAGAGGAATGATTATTTAGAAAAAGAGTTATTTATGTTCCATCAAACTCAGAATGATAGAGATGATGCTTTCTAAGTAAGAGATGAAGTGCTAAAAATGAATAAATCTCTAAAAACTGAGTTAGAAAAGAAGAGAGAGATTATCAGGACTTGGACTAACTCTGGCAGAGCAACTCAGGATATACTAAGTAGTGGAAACTGGAAAGAGGGCTTAGGTTATGGAGATGAGAAAAGTGAAAAAGGAACTGAACAAGTTAAGCCAATTATTGTTAAACAGACTACTAAGCCAAAGGTAAATCCTGTTAAATTTGTAGCTAAAACTGTAAAGTCTGATTCTGAAAAGATGAAAGATATTGAGACAAAAGTGATAGCAGAGTCAACTTCTGACAAATTAGAACAGGATAAACCAACTGAAGTTAACATAGGCTTAATGACAAAGAAACAGCTTAAACATAAGCTGAAAGAGATTACTAGTATAAACAAGGTAAAGGAAGCTAGGAAAAATAGGAATGGAAAGGAAGGTGTGAATAAAAGCAACAATTATATGCCTGTTCCTAATGCTCCTAGAAAGAAATGCTATAACTGTGGAAACTCTAACCATCTGGCTTCTTTTTGCAGGAAGAATAATAATATAAACTCCTTACCTTCTAAGTCAGGAATTAAGAGTCAGTCTGTTAGGTTTAAGCCATAAAATTCTTGTTTTCATTGTGGTAGTGTGTGGCATTCCATTTATACTTGTAAGGAATATCATAGTTTGTATTATGATTATTATCAGATAAACCCTTCTTTGAAGAAAGTTACTTTAATTCCTTCTAGTGTAAAGTATGATGCAAAGTTTGATACTGTAAAATCTGATAAGAAAAATATTAGCATAAACTCTGATGTTAAATCCGCTGCAAATGTTAACAAACTTAAAAAGGCCAAAGGATCCAAGAAAGTCTGGGTCCTTAAAACTAACCTTTAATGGTCTTTGTGATTGCAGGGCAACAGGAAGAACATCCTAGTTCTGGAAAGTGGATGTTCAGGACATATGACTGGAAATAAAGCCCTGCTATCAGACTTTGTGGAGAAAGCTGGCCCAGAAGTTTCTTATGGAGATGGAAACATTGGGAAAACTCTGGGATATGGAAAGATCAATCTTGGGAATGTCATCATTGAAACAGTAGCTCTTATCTCAAGACTTAAACACAATCTGTTGAGTATAAGTCAAATCTGTGACAGAGGTTATCATGTGGATTTCTTTGAAGAACACTGTGTAATAATAAGTAATTCAACAGGCAAAGTGGTTTCGAAAGGATACAGGCATGGTAACATTTATGAAGCCAGACTTTTAACAAGTACTGATGGTTCTGCAATCTGTCTGTTGAGTAGAGCATCAATTGAAGAAAGCTGGAATTGGCACAAGAAACTCTCTCATTTAAATTTCAACAATATAAATGAGCTTGTAAAGAAAGATCTTGTGAGAGGACTGCCAAAAACAGTATTTGCTCCTGATGGCCTTTGTGATTCATGTCAGAAGGAAAAACAAAGAAAATCTTTTTTCAAGAGGAAAACTGAGTCATCAATTCTTGAGCCTTATCACCTACTGCATGTTGATCTATTTGGTCCAGTCAATGTAATGTCCATGGCAAAGAAGAAATATGTTATGGTTATAGTGGAGGAGTTCACAAGGTACACATGGGTGTACTTCTTGCACAAGAAGACTGAAACTGTATCTACCCTAACTGATCATGTCAGACAGCTGGATAAATTGATCAAAGATTCTGTTAAAATCATAAGGAGTGATAATGGCACTGAGTTCAAGAATTCAATCATGGAAGAGTTCTGCAAAGATCATGGAATCAAACAGGAATTTTCTGCACCTGGAACTCCACAGCAAAATGGAGTTGTAGAAAGAAAGAACATGACTCTCATTGAAGCTGCACGAACAATGCTTGATGAAGCAAAGCTACCAACCTATTTTTGGGCTGAAGCTGTGCAGACTGCTTGTTTTACACAAAATTCTACACTTATAAACAAGCATGGAAAAACACCATATGAGATGGTGAAGAAGAAGAAGCCAAATCTGAAATACTTTCATGTATTTGGTTGCAAGTGTTTTGTTCTTAAGACTCATCCTGAGCAGTTGTCAAAATTTGATCTAAAAGCTGATGAAGGAATTTTTGTTGGATATCCACTTTCCACAAAAGCCTTCAGAGTCTACAATTTAAGAACAAGAGTTGTCATGGAATCTATCAATGTCTCTTTTGATTATAAGAAGATTACTGGACTTGAAGATTTTGATGATCATGATCTGCTGAGATTTGAAAATGAAGATTTAAATTCTGATCCTGAAAATTCTGATCCTGTAAGTTCTGATGGATTAAGTTCTGATGTCATTGAAACTGTGGTAACAATTCCAAAGGAAAATGCACCTGTCCAGGGGGAGCAAACTGAAGATCCTACCACATCTCAAGACTCTCGAGAAGCATCAGAACCTGTCACTGGCTTTTTAAGTCTTGATTCATCTAGTTCTAATGAGCCAAACTCTGATAATTCTGGAAGCTCTAATTCTTCAACTCCTGAAAAATTAAATTCAAATTCTGAAGTCTCAGAGAGCATAACTACAGGGGGAGCATCAGAAAATGCTGATGGATACAACATGTATCATGGGGGAGGATCCAGTTCTAGAGATCAACTTCCATCTGCAAGAAAGTGGACTAAAGCACATACACCTGATTTAATCATTGGAGATCCTGAAGCAGGTGTCAGAACTAGAAATGCAACTTTAAATGAATGTCTCTATCATTCTTTTCTTTCTCAGACTGAACCAAAGAAAGTGGAAGAAGCTCTTCAAGATGCTGATTGGGTGCAAGCAATGCAGGAAGAGTTAAATGAATTTGAAAGAAATAGAGTCTAGACCTATTGCCAAGACCAAAGAATAGATCAGTTGTTGGTATAAAATGGGTGTTCAGAAACAAAACTGACAGTGATGGCATAATTACAAGGAATAAAGCAAGACTGGTTGCTAAAGGTTACTCTCAGCAGGAGGGTATTGATTATGATGAAACATTTGCACCAGTTGCTAGATTAGAAGCCAAAAGGATCTTTTTGGCTTATACTGCTCACAAGAAGTTTAAAGTCTTTCAAATGGATGTGAAAAGTGCTTTTCTTAATGGAGAATTGGAAGAAGAGGTATATGTTAAACAACCTCCAGGCTTTGTAGATCCTAAATTTCCCAATCATGTCTACAGGCTTGATAAAGCACTTTATGGCCTTAAGCAAGCTCTAAGAGCATGGTATGAGACTTTAGCTCAATTCCTTCCGGAAAGTGGATTTCACAGAGGCACAATTGACAAGACTTTATTCTACCTCAACCATGGAAAGGACTTACTTTTGGTACAGATATATGTTGATAATATCATATTTGGTTCTACTAATTCCAAACTGTGTGAGAAGTTTGCAAAGCTAATGCAGTCAAGATATCAAATGAGTATGATGGGAGAACTCAACTATTTTCTGGGCCTTCAAGTCAAGCAAACTGAAGAAGGCACTTTTATTTGTCAATCAAAGTATACCAGAAATTTACTGAAGAAATTTGGAATGCAAGATTGTTCAACTGCATCCACTCCCATGGCCAGTGCAACCAAGTTAGATAAGAATACTGGTAAATTAGTAGATATTACTAACTACAGAGGTATGATTGGCTCATTACTCTATCTAACTGCAAGTAGACCTGATATCATGTATGCTACCTGTATTTGTGCAAGATTTCAGGCTGATCCAAGAGAACCTCACTTATTAGCTGTGAAAAGAATTTTCAAGTACCTTAAGGGTACAGCTGATCTAGGATTGTGGTATCCTAGGGAATCAGACATTAAGCTAATTGGTTACTCAGATGCAGATTTTGCAGGATGCAAAATTGACAGGAAAAGCACTAGTGGAAGCTGCCAATTTCTTGGAGGCAGATTGGTTTATTGGTTTAGCAAGAAACAAAAGTTAATTTCCACATCAACTGCAGAAGTAGAATATATTACTGCAGGAAGCTGTTGTGCACAGATTCTTTGGATGAAGAATCAGTTACTGGATTATGGGTTAGAATTTTCTAAAATCCCTATTTACTGTGATAATCAAAGTGTTATTGCTATGACAGGTAATCCAGTTCAACACTCAATGACAAAGCACATCAGTATTAGGTACTATTTTATAAAGGAACATATGGATGAAGGTATAGTGGAATTGCATTTTGTTCCAACAGATCAACAGCTAGCAGATATCTTCAAAAAACCATTATGTGAAGCTAGTTTTATAAGATTGGTAAATGAACTTGGAATGGTTTCAGGTTCTTTCTCTAAATCTGCTTAGTTTTTGTTCTCATGCATCAGACTTTATGATCAGTGTTTACAGATTGTATTATCTAAATATAATTTGTGCTTAATTTGAAAATTCATTAAATGCTGATTGTTATCTGATGTGAATTTATATACTCTGATAAGCGTTTTGAATGTTCTGTGACTATTCAAACCAATGAGGATAACTGTGCTAGATGCTGACCTAGTAGTCTTTAACATACTAGAAATCCCATGTTTGAATTAGTTGTTTATGTGGAAACTCATTAACACAAGCAGATTCTGATATTGAGCTTAGTCAAGTTTACTTTGTGTATCTTATTACTAAGTCACAAACTAGATTCTTGTTTCTTATCTGTCAAATTCTGATGTCAGTAAATCTTAAGAATGAACTAAGTGTTGATAAGCCTCACTTATCAAAAGAAAAGAAAAGAAAAGAAAAGAATAAAAGTCAGGTACTCCTTTCAGACTAGAGTAAAAATGTGGAAGGGAAGACCAAAGTGCATTGCTGGTATTAAGTAATATGCATTAGAAAAGCAAATATTTTTCTTGGTGACTTTTCCCACTCTATGATTACTGGAGAATTACTCTGATAACAGCATAAATTCTGATAAGCAGTGTGACTCACTTACACTGAGAAGCTGATGGAATTTACGGATGAGCGGAAGCATGAAATAACATTTATTCCGTAAAAACCATATACCGCACATATAGAAAAACGTATAAAAGGGAAAAACTGAGGAATAGAAATCATACCTCGTGAATCGAAGCTTTATAAAATTGGAGTGCTAGCAGTTGCTCCTCATTGTATGAAGCACTCTACCGGTATCCACCAAGAACGATCCGCTTCGATGAACCTTTTTATAAAACTAAGCTTTTATAAAAAAATGGAGTTTTGGGAGAGAGAGAGAGAAGAAGAAGATGGAGGCTAGGGTTTTTACAAAACCAAAATTGTGTGTGTTGTATATTTATGAGCCATCCATCACATTCTATTTATAGGGCTCTCCTAGGGTTTTATAATATATCTTTATATATATTAACCCCCACATTTTATCTTCATAAAATGCTTTAATAATAATTAAAACTATTTTAATCATTATTTCTTTTCTTAACTATTTAGAAAATAATTCTCTCTCTCATTATTTCATCAAAGAAAATATTCTTTTATGGTGTGACCCTGTAGGTTCAATATTATGCCGGTAGTAGAAATAAATAATAATAAACTTTTATTAATTATTTACATGAATATTAAAATTCACTAAATATAATTAACTGATTAATTATATTTATTCTACATCGTGAGTGATGCTTCTCAACATATCGCGACTATCCGGATAATATGAATTCACTGCTTAGAATACCAAGGACCTGTCAGTGAATAGTTACCGTACAATTAACTCCTTCTACCCTCCAATATCCTGATTAAATACAAGGCATGGATCTTGTGTCAAGCCTATCTAATTTAATCATTTGCTTTCCCATTCACTATGCTCAGTTCTATGTAAATTAGAAACTCCTTTCTAATTTCATTCACTCTGGCCAGAGATTCCTGAACTAGCAAAAGTGGATCAGCTTTGAACATTCTCTTCCTTCACTGGAAGGGGTAGATCCTTTATTGATCATACACTATCTTCGTGTACAAATTCCTATACCCAGTAGACCCCTAATAATTGTCCCTGGAGACTAAGAACTAAACCAAAGCATAGTTCAGTGTACACAAGATGACTATGATGATCTCAAGTCTAAGGATACTTGTACAACTATCACTATGTAAACAACTGCTGACACGTGAGTGAACTCCATCAGCTGTTCAGCTGTGCAAGTCATGTTCAGTGAACTTATTCTATAATAAGCACCTACATACTAGCTATAGTGTCACCACACAAATATCTATGAGAACAGACATCCTTCATAATGAAGCAAGCATAGTATGTACTGATCTTTGTGGATTATTAATTACCAGTTAGTAATCCTATGACCAGGAACTATTTAAGTTTAGAGTTATAATCTTTTAGGTCTCACTATTATGATCTCATCATAATCCATAAAAAGCTTTACTCTAAACTATGGTATATCTTATTTAAACACTTAAATAGATAGAGCCCGTAATAAAAACAAAACAAGTCTTTTATTAATATCAATGAAATCAAAACAGATTACATAAAAGTTATTCCTAAATCCTCATTCATGATTGGACTTAGGACATATCTCTTTCAATCTCCCACTTATACTAAAGCCAATCACTCTGGTATCTAATACCCATCTTGTCTTTATGACGATCAAAGTGACTTTCAGAAAGTGGCTTTGTGAGTGGGTCTGCTATGTTGTTATGTGTGTCATCTCTCTTTCAATACAATACAAGAAATGTTACCGCGCTCCCACTAACCCTTTTGTAGACACATGGTTCATCTACGTTTTTGATAAAACCAAACTCTTTGATTGTCTCATCAAAACGGATGTTCCATCTACGAGAAGCTTTCTTTAAACCACATATGGTTCGCAGCAGCTTACACACTAGGTTTTGATTTCCCTTGGAAAGAAAACCATCTGGCCATTTGCCAGATCCCATAGTCGTAGTAAGCAGCAATCGCAAGCAAAATCCGAACTGATTTTAACAGGGCTACAGGTAAAAGGTTTCATCAAAGTCAATCCATTGCCTTTGTTTGAATCCTTTTGCCACAAGCCTGGCTTTAAAGGTCTCCACCTGGCCATCTGCTCTAATCTTTCTTTTGCATACCGTATACATAGATTTCATTTCGGATTTCATGGCACTTTGCCATTTCTCTGAGTCAACACTACTCATAGCCTCATTATAGGTCATAGGGTTGTCATCATCAATGATTGACAACTCATTGTCATTCTCAATGACAAGGCCATAATACCTCTCAGGTTGGCGAGACACTCTCTTTGACCTACAAACGGGTTGTTCCACAGAAGGTTGTTCAGTCTGAACAGGTGTTTCCACTTGATCCGTAGTAGTTTGTGCTTCTTGAACTTCATCAAGTTCAATTTTGCTCCCACTGTTTCCTTCAGGGATAAACTCCTTTTCCAGGAAGGTAGCATGTCTGGAGACAAACACCCGATGATCGGTGTAAAAGTAATACCTTAAATTCTCTTTAGGATATCCCACAAAACTACATTTTACGGATCGAGATTCCAGCTTATCTGGGTCAACTTTCTTGACATAAGTTGGACATCCCCAAATCTTAACGTGTTTAAGAATCGGTTTCCTTTCTTTCCATATCTCATATAGAGTTTGAGGAACAGATTTGGAAGGCACCTTATTCAGTAAATATGCTGAGGTTTCCAATGCATAACCCCATAAGAATACTGAAAGATTCGCATAGCTCATCATGGACCGAACCATGTCTAACAAAGTTCGATTTCTCCTTTCAGATACCAATCTGGAGGAGTCCACTGGGAGACTATACCCTTTTCTTTGAGATAATCCAGAAACTCTCCATTCAAGTATTCACCACCTCGATCTGATCGAAGAGTTATAATACCATTTTTGGTTTGTTTCTCCACTTCATACTTATACTCTTTGAACTTTTCAAAGGCTTCAGACTTGTGTTTCATCAAATACACATATCCGAATCTAGATCTATCATCTATGAAAGTAATGAAGTACGAAAATCCACCCATGGCTTGCGTAGACATTGGTCCATATACATCTGTGTGTACCAATCCTAGCAAATATGCAGCCCTCTCTCCATGTCCACTAAATGGAGATTTGGTCATTTTACCCAATAGACAAGACTCGCATGTAGGATATGATTCAAAATCAAAGGGGTCTAGTAACCCTTCCTTATGCAATGTCCGAAGTCTATTTTCACTAATATGACCTAGCCTACAATGCCATAAATAGGTCAGATTTTCATCATCTCGTTTTCTTTTATTAGTTTGTTCAATCTGAAGTAAATCATGCTCTACGTCACATATATATAGACCATTATTTAAAATTCCACGTCCATAAAGGATATTATCTCTAAGGATAGAACATCCATTATTCTTAATAATAAAATGAAAAACCATCCAAATCCAACATAGGAATAGAAACAATATTCCTTACAATCGAAGAAACAAAATAACAATTATTTCAAACAATAGTCTTGCCCTTAGGCATATGTAAATGAAATGATCCTACATCTTCAGCAGCAACTCTTGCTCCATTTCCCATCAGTAGAATCACCTCCTCTTCCTCAAGAGTCCTACTTCTCCTTAGTCCCTGCAACGAATTGCAGATGTAAGAACCACAGGCGGTATCTAATACCCAAGTAGAAATTTGACTTAATGACATATTCATTTCTATCATGAACATACCTGAATCAGAAGCGGTAGTCTCACTCCCCTTCTTCTTCTTCAACTCTGCAAGGTAAACCTTGCAGTTCCTCTTCCAGTGCCCCACCTTGTTACAGTGAAAGCAAACAACTTTGCTCTTGGGGTCTTCAGCTTTTGGTGGAACCAACTTTTCTTCACCTACTTTCTTCTTTTTGGAAGGGTTCCTCTTCCTTTTCTTAGGATTGGAACCTTCACCAATTAGAAGAACAGAGCCCTTATTAGGGGGAAAATTTGATTCTGTAGTCTTCAACATGTTGTGGAGTTCAGCCAGGCTGACATCCAACTTATTCATGTGAAAGTTCACAAAAAACTGCGAAAACGAACCCGAAAGTGATTGCAAGACCAAGTCTTGGCTCAGCTCCCCATCCATGGCAAAACCAAGTTGTCCAAGACGTTCAATCAAATTGATCATCTTAAGTACATGGTCATTCACGGATGATCCCTCAGACATCTTACAACCGAACAGCTCCTTCGATATCTCATATTGAGCTGTCCTCCCTGCCACATCATACAACTCTTGTAGATGCATAAGGATAGTGTGAGCATCCATATGCTCATGCTGCTTCTGTAGCTCAATGTTCATGGAAGCTAGCATGATGCATTGAGCAACATTTGCATAATCTATCCACTTACGATACACAACATGTTCATCATTATGTGAATCGTTAGCAGGTTCAGTAGGCTTAGGTGAGTCAAGCACATATTCCAGCTTCTCCACCCTGAGAATAATTCTCAAGTTTCGATGCCAGTCAGCAAAATTAGGACCAGTCAACTTGTGAGCATCTAGTATACTCCGGAATGATAGTGCAGAAGACATAACGAATATAGTAAATCTGTAAATGATAAACACATAACAACACTTAGCAAATATTCAATTTCAATTCAAAACACTATATGAATCTGGTCTTTATTCATAAGTGGCTCCCACTAGTTTATCTAATTTATTCAACCCCCTACGTGAAAAATAAGCATTCATATGCTAGTGGGAATAGGGATCCTACATTCCATCACACAACCTCGGCTGTGGCACGAACCGCCATATAATGTTCAATAGGAAGACAACTCTTGTCAATTACATCTTATGTTATTCCCTAATCAAACTTTAGCCTCTTGAATACTTGAGTCACGGCTGTGGCACGACAAACTCAATATTCTAAGTCAAGTCTAATCCAACATTCTGTACAATTGAATCAGTCTCCAACGGCCCATGGTTGTGGCACGTAACGACCTTTAGATTCTAATTCAATGTACACATCTCTATGTAATAGACAAGTATTTCTTATTTCGAAATCAAAGCCCTCGGCTGTAGCACGAAACGACAATGATTTAAAAATAAGAACCACTTTCTATCATATTGGAAGGCTATGACCGATACAAGCCCGTTGTGTCATTGGCCAATTACTACTTGATATTATTTAATTTTAGAGGGATTATATTACGTTACAATCATAATCATATTATAAATAGATTCTTCCTTTTAAATTAAATATTTCAAATCAATAATCGATAATCAGATGATTCCCAGATCGGGTGGAGCATTGTCAAGAGGCGTCACTTAATAACCCTTTCTTACAGATAGAAATCTGTTGTTGACAGAATCATCCTTTCTCTCAAAATTGAAAATTTATATTAATTACGTGTTTCATAAACACAAGAATCTCATGATTGTATTCATAATATTATTGTCAAGGCAAGAAACAATTCTTATTCTAGATTTTCTAGAGCACGCCTTATATTGATTTAAGTTCACCTAAATCTATCATCGCATGGTAAACACAGGCATATATCTCATATATAAATATAAATAAACAAGTAAGCATGCAAGTAATATCATGTCACACATTGATATAATGATGTATGGATTTATTATATTATTTAAAAGCAATTAAAACAATTAAAACATGCTTTAAAACACTTTCGGGAATATAAACAGTTCAAAACTTTTATATAAAAATATATGACCACTCCATTAGATCCGTCTTGGAAAAACGAATCCAACGATATATTGCACGCCCAAAACGGAGTTACGAAACTCCCAAAAAATCAAATTTAATGTGGACATACGGGCTGTAACGCATGTACGTAATGCGTTACAACACTGTTGAGCCATTTACGCGTGTAACGCATTCCGTAAATGCGCAACAGTGTGTAACGCATTCACGGAATGCGCAACACACCCCGCGCATGCGTCTCACATGCCCGCACCTGCCGACCGTTGGCAACAGCAGGTTTTTTTTTCTTTGTTCTGTCAGCTCCTATCTTTTCCTTTTCTGCTGTTACAATTAGGAGATGTAACCCCCCCTTTCCCTTTACTCCCTTATTAATAACTCTTTATTAATTTATTATTTTAATTTTATTATTAATAAATTAATTAACATTTAATTAATAAATTAATAAAAATCAAAATAATATGATTTCTCAAATCAGGGAGTAGCAGAAAAATACCAGATCAGCCATGGGTCCTTGTGCAAATTTTAATCATAATTATTCACATGCATAATTATTTCATGAATTTTAATTAAAACATTTTTTTAAAAATTCATAACAAATAATCTACACATCACAAAATTATGAAAAAACTACCTAGATGATCTACAACACTTGTAGAACCCAGATCAGTAGTCAAAATCTCATGCAAAAATTATTTCGAATTAATTCATAATTAAATCCAAATAAACTTGCAAAATTCATAACAAATCCATACATGCATTAAAAAAATCTGAAATTTTTTATATGAATCTCTATATACAGAACCTAGCTCTGATGCCAATGATGGAATTTACGGATGAGCGGAAGCGTGAAATAACATTTATTCCGTAAAAACCATATACCGCACATATAGAAAAACGTATAAAAGGGAAAAACTGAGGAATCGAAATCATACCTCGTGAATCGAAGCTTTATAAAATTGGAGTGCTAGCAGTTGCTCCTCAGTGTGTGATGCACTCTACCGGTATCCACCAAAAACGATCCGCTTCGATGAACCTTTTTATAAAACTAAGCTTTTATAAAAATGGAGTTTTGGGAGAGAGAGAGAGAAGAAGATGGAGGCTAGGTTTTTCACAAAACCAAAATTGTGTGTGTTGTATATTTATGAGCCATCCATCTCATTCTATTTATAGGGCTCTCCTAGGGTTTTATAATATATCTTTATATATATTAACCCCCACATTTTATCTTCATAAAATGCTTTAATAATAATTAAAACTATTTTAATCATTATTTCTTTTCTTAACTATTTAGAAAATAATTCTCTCTCTCATTATTTCATCAAAGAAAATATTCTTTTATGGTGTGACCCTGTAGGTTCAATATTATGCCGGTAGTAGAAATAAATAATAATAAACTTTTATTAATTATTTACATGAATATTAAAATTCACTAAATATAATTAACTGATTAATTATATTTATTCTACATCGTGAGTGATGCTTCTCAACATATCGCGACTATCCGGATAATATGAATTCACTGCTTAGAATACCAAGGACCTGTCAGTGAATAGTTACCGTACAATTAACTCCTTCTACCCTCCAATATCCTGATTAAATACAAGGCATGGATCTTGTGTCAAGCCTATCTAATTTAATCATTTGCTTTCCCATTCACTATGCTCAGTTCTATGTAAATTAGAAACTCCTTTCTAATTTCATTCACTCTGGCCAGAGATTCCTGAACTAGCAAAAGTGGATCAGCTTTGAACATTCTCTTCCTTCACTGGAAGGGGTAGATCCTTTATTGATCATACACTATCTTCGTGTACAAATTCCTATACCCAGTAGAGCCCTAATAATTATCCCTGGAGACTAAAAACTAAACCAAAGCATAGTTCAGTGTACACAAGATGACTATGATGACCTCAAGTCTAAGGATACTTGTACAACTATCACTATGTGAACAATTGCTGACATGTGAGTGAACTCCATCAGTTGTTCAGCTGTGCGAGTCATGTTCAGTGAACTTATTCTATAATAAGCACCTACATACTAGCTATAGTGTCACCACACAAATATCTATGAGAACAGATATCCTTCATAATGAAGCAAGCATAGTATGTACCGATCTTTGCGGATTATTAATTACCAGTTAGTAATCCTATAACCAGGAACTATTTAAATTTAGAGTTATCATCTTTTAGGTCTCACTATTATGATCTCATCATAATCCATAAAAAGCTTTACTCTAAATTATGGTATATCTTATTTAAACACTTAAATAGATAGAGCCCGTAATAAAAACAAAACAAGTCTTTTATTAATATCAATGAAATCAAAACAGATTACATAAAAGTTATTCCTAAATCCTCATTCATGATTGGACTTAGGACATATCTCTTTCAGAAGCCACTGTAAAAAGGAATTTCAAAAGATGCATAAAATGAGCACAAACAGTTGAGGTAGACTCATGCATAAATTTGTTCTATAGTAGACATCATGAATGATGACAGATTTTAAGCATTTTTCTTAGTTATGCCTTATTTCTAAGATGTACTGAAGTTGATCAGACTTTAATCTTTATCTGATATTTTGTTGAATGCATACACTTTCACTCCATATGAATGATGAAAATTATTGTGGTGATTAAGTTGTTTTTGACAAACAGTTAAGTGTCATTTGTATAAATTCTGAGGATAAGTTCTGATGAAAGTTCTTATGATTAAACTCTAAAGAAAACAAGTCAGTATTTGTATGAAGAATCACAGAAAAAGATATTCATTATTTAAGTATAGAAGCTATGGTCTGATGACTATTAAAATCTGATATAAGTTAAGTTCTGATATTAAATCCTGATGGAATCCTTGATGCTTACGTGGCATTTTTCTTTACTTGACTTATTTGTGGTCAATAATAAATCTTGATGATTTGAGGAAACAATTAAAGCACGAGTTCATGCATCTGAACCTGTGATAGTTGAAGCTGAGAATGTTACTTCTCAGAAAGAAATAACAGCTCAAAGTTCTAATACTTTGAAAAGGAAATTTGTAAATTCTGATGCTGCTGAAGCAACTCCTTCATTGGAAAGGACATTGAAGAAAATGAAGGCAAGGAGGTATTTGGCTAAGGCTATATCAGAAGATACTAAAGAGGCTGAGGAAGGGGATTAGGAATCTCTGATCTTACAAGAACCAATTATCATTGAAGCCCTTCCAGCTCAAGCCAAAGACACTGCTAATGACACAGTTCTTACCCCTCCTATCTCTCCTATTAAAGCTACAGATGATGCTAAAGAACAAACTGATAATTCTAAAAAAGATATTCATAATTTGAATATACCTGAAGTTCTTTATCTAGAAGCTCCATCTACATCAAAGACACCAGCTCTGGAGATAAATTCTGCTGATCAGAATTTAGATGATGTTATTCCTGAATCTCCAGTTGCTTCACACACTATTGAGCTATCAGAACAGAATGAGTCTTCCTCAAGTTCTGATGACTGTGTTTCTGTTGAGACTTCAGTACCTACTATGGGCAAGGAAGAATTGGTGAAGAAATTTGTTGAAAGGGAAGCACCTATTCCTTGGGAGGATACTCACAGAGGTGTTGAGTGGACCAAGAAGTGGAATGAATCAGATTTTATTCCATGTTCTAAAGTTCTGACAGAGCATATTGCAAAAGCTGATGAGTTGCTAACAAATGCTGATTTCAAGACACAACTCAAGATCACAGCTCTGTCTACAAAACATCTTCAAGGTCTACATGCTGCTACTCATGAAAAGGTTGATACACTCAGAGAACAAGCTGATAAGCTCGATCAAGTGCTCAAGCTTGATAAAAACAGGTATATCAGACCTATTTCTGAAAAAGTTGCAGCCATTGAGAAAACTCAAGAGAAGCAACAGGCCCAAATTGCTGAGGTTCTGGTTAATCAAGCTTCTCAGAAAGCTCAATCGGATGAAATCCAATCTTCAGTTGAACTTCTTCTTTCTCTCTTACTTCCTGATGATACCAAAAAGGGGGAGAAGGTAGTTAAGTCCAAATGCTCACCTACTCAAGAACTGAAGAAAAAGGATGATAAAGGTGATGAACAGGGAAACTCTGAAAAGAGCAGAGGTTAAAAAAAGCTCAAGGAAAATCTTTAATTCAGAACAAGTCAAGTTCTAATGCTGTGAATGCTCAAAGACTGAAGTCAAGTGGTGATAAGCAAAGTCTGATGTCAAGTTCTGATATTCTGATTTAGTCAGGATCTGAAGACTCTCAGAAGTTTTTGCAAACTCTGAAGTTAAAGGGGAAGCAGACTACGGTTTATTACAAAGATCCTAAAATCCAGACACTTGATGAGGAGATAGCAAGAAGATTATTTCTGAAACACAATCCAAGAATGGATTTATAAATTCTCAAGGAGGAAGAAGCTAGATTTGTTGCTGAGAAGACAAATCCTAAGTCTAAAGCTTCTGATGTAAAGAAACCTCCAAGGCCAAAGGAAAAGGGCATTGTGATCAAGGAAAAGTCAAATTATGAAACTTCAAAGTTCAAGACTAGATCACAGACTGAGAGTAATCCCAAAGACAAAGGGAAAGGAAAAATTGATGAACCAACCAAGTCACTGGACTTGAAAACTTCTCAAGATCTGATGAAACCAGTGTGTAAAACGGTTCAAGTATCTGATGATTATCTTGTTGAAGATGAAACTGTTCAAATTCTGAAAAGAAGAAAGATAAGTGAAGATTCTAAAATAACCTTTGACACTGCTCAAGTTGTTGTTCAGGATAAAGGACAGGAAGGTATAGAAGAAACAACAAATTATGATCAAGCTATCAAGACATCAACTGCTGATAATGCTCAAGTTGATTTGAATAAATTGACAATTGCTGATAAGAAGAAGTTGTTGTGGAAGAAAGCTACTCCAGGTGAACCAAAATCCAATCTCATGATTAATCAACTTGCTACATTTGGGTTGAAAGCCAAGCAACCTAGAGATAGAGCTGGATTAGGTTCTGACGAAGAGAAGATTCAAACAGGAGTAGAGGTTACTCCAAGAGATCCTTTCATGTTGACAGACAAACCATATGAACAAATCAAACAAAGGCACCTTGACAAGGTGTTGTCTTCTCAAGTTGTGTTAGATGCTCATGATAAGGAGAATCTGAAAGAGAAATTAATCTTATTACTCAATGATGGAAGGACTTATAGGTTAGCTGATTCTGATATATTAAAGAAGTCTATCAGAGAACTTCAACATATTCATTATCTTCTGAAAGTAAAATCTGATGTTACAAGAAGATGGTCAAAATAAATTTTGAAGGCTATAAGAGATCTATTCAGAATCTCTGGTACAAAGACTTCTCATTACAGTCCAATGATTACTGAAGGTGATGGAAGAGAAATTCCTATGCTGAAGAATTCTGCTAAGGTGGAAGTTATTCTGAAAGGAAGATGCTTATGCTATAATGAGAACTCTTCACATCCTAAGGTTATCAGACTTGGTGATGGACTTGAAAGAACATCCATTCAAGCTCTCAGAACAGCCATTTATCAAATTGGTGATAGTAATGAAGAAGAACTGATGCAGGTCAAAGCACAGTTAGCTGAAGTTCTGAAGAAAGCTGAAGATAATCTGATAAATGATTTTGTTAAGAATCATTATGGATTCAGATTGATTCAGTAATGTTGGTAAAGCTGGATGTTTTGTAAGTTATAATTTATATTCTTATTAAACTCTTATTGTATTTGAACTTAAGTGTTTTTGACATCATCAAATCTATTAACTTGTATATTCTTGCATAATTACAAGTTGGGGGAGATTGTTGGATATATTTGAGATGTCATGTCGAATATGTTTCATGTTTAGTTTTCAGATCTTAACTAACAGGAAATATCAGTACTTACTGGAATCAGGACTTATTGGAAGTCAGGATTTAAGGATATCAGGACTTAGATTATCAGAAGATAATATCAGAAGATGGATATCAGAACTTAAGTACTGGAGGACTAACAGTTAAGGAAGGAAGCTGATTCATATGAAAGAATATCGAGACTAATACAAGAAGAAGATATACATGGAAAGAGTTCAAGGACTAGAAGAATTATATAAGATATCTGGTTGATATATTTTAGGAGACATAATTATATTCCATATCAACTAGAAGTTATCTTGTAACTGTGTGTCTATATAAACACAGATATAGATTTACTCTATAAGAGTTACGATCATCGAGAAGATCATATATTGTAACCTAGCAGCTCTCGTGATATTTGTTTATCACTGAGAGAGAACAGTTCCATTGTAACAGAGTTTGTTATATCGAATACATCTGTTTTCTGTTACTTGTGCTTTAAATTGATTTAATTATATTCTACACTGTATTCAACCCCCTTCTACAGTGTTGTGTGACCTAACATACCCCTCCCTTGTCCTTTAACAGAATTCTATTATATCTTGAGAACTCGAACCACATCGAAGTTCCCCAAGTATTTTGCTTGTTGATATAAACAACTTATCTCATTAGGGTATATATATATATACGTACTTCCGAAATTTTCGGAGGAAGTTCGGAAGTACTAAGGATGTGAGTTGACCGTTGTCAACAGATAATTAAATAAGGGGGAGTTTCTTTTGAAACTATGTTCAAAATATTTAAAATAAGTCGAGATAATATTCTCCGACATTCTAAAATTATTCGAATGATTTTCTGAAAATCAGAAAGTATTTTAGTTCAGGTTTTATGATTTTTAAATCATAAATGAATCCTTTAATAAATAATAAATAATTAGATATTAATCGGTAAATAATTAAACCTCGAATGAGTTTACTTGAAAAAAATATTTGAAATAATATTCCTCAACTAATTTATATTTAAGTAATATAATAATCTTTAATATTTAATCGATTCTGAAATAAATATTCACTGGAGAATACTTTTCCCATAATAAATGAATAGTAAATAGATATTTATTATTCGAATGATAAGGTATAGTTGAGGTAATACGACCTTTGGAAATCGTTTTAATAAAAGTTCAAGGTGTTTAGTATTTCGTAAATGGACGTTGAGTCCCTTGAAACGTAACTACTATGGACTTTAATCGTCCTATAAATATCACCGGAATGATTCCCGGGTTTTTATTTTATAAAAACAAAACTGACCGACTCTTGGTCTTACAACTTATACATCACGCTCTACTATAGCGCTAATATTCTTAAATAAAGCACCTCCGGAATACTTACGGGTTTTCATCAATTTTTACTGACTGGTCCTTGGTCTAAAATAAATACACGTCGCGCTACTCGCTAGCGTTAACGTTCTCAATTATAAACTCCTCCGGGATACTTCCGGGTTTTTATAAGCTTACACCGACCAACTCTCGGTCTAAATATAATATTTCGAACTCGGTATGAACATATACTAGAAATTATCAATAATTGAGTAATGTAATACATCTCAAACTTCGTAAAACAGTTTAAAGCAATCTCATGCATATATCATAGTTTTGTAAAATATTCACAACATAACAGTTCTTAAAAGGTAGGGTTTGAAAACTTTCCTGGGTATCTTGTGGTGGAGGATGCTCTAGGTTCCGCTCAGAAATCTATAATCATAAACACAAGTCGTTTTGTTAGGTCCCGTTCTAATTTACGGCTACCCGCACTCATGCGCTAACCATTATGCACCCTCTCAACCTATATTATCCTTATTATTTCTTTAAGTCCTTATTCACATTATGGTCGCTTCCTTTTTCAAAGTATCTTAGTTCCATTTTCATTTTCGTCGTCGGCTCCGCTTATGGATTCTACGGTTTCTAATCGCGCGGTCTTGGCTCCGATATTTTTATAAAATTTAAAAATCATTATTTTCACTTGAAATATTTATGGAAGTTAGGAAACTAAATTTACTACTCTCTGTAAAATTTTCATGATTTATGAACATTTTTAAGTGGATCCTTTATATTTTCAAAGTTCGTAATTTGTAGCAGTTTTTGTCGTGGAAATCACTTTTAGTAAAACGGCCATAACTTTTGATCCGTAAATCGGAATCAAGCGATTCAAGCACCTAAATGATCCTTATAAAATTTTCTATCATAATCAAGGATTATTCTTCAAAAAACTACAGTTTATATCTTCGGTACTTTCTGCAGAAACTTAAAGTTACGTTTTGTTTGTTTTAACGTGATTACGGTTATGATCGAAGTTTCGTTTATGCCTTAAATTATTATACTACCACCAACAATCAACACATCATCATCAACACACTAACTCCTCTCAAGAACATCATGTTCTTGAGGCAACAACAATCAACCTTTAATCTACTTAGCTAAACATCAAGATTACCACAATACTCCCACCAAAACTATGTTTACAACTACATACTAAAAGGATCTTGAACTTAAATCTTAAATAAAGTTGGGTCAAAGATTTTTACCTTTCTTGAGAGCTTGAGATGTGTTCTTGATGATGGTAAAGTCTTTGGAGTGCTTAGTACGGTTTTTAGAACCTAAAACAACCATTAAAATCAAGAAACCAAAGAAGAGTTACTATTCATACTATTCATTCTCATCTTTATTGAATTTATTACACCCATCAAATCTTGATAAAAAGAGCTCAAAGATTTATCTTACCTTAGTTTGGTTGGTAGGAAGCTTGATAATTAATGGGAGGATATATCCATGGCTAGAGCTTGAAGATTTGAAATTGATTTCCTTGTTTTAAAGGAAAGGGCCGAATGGAAGGTATATGGGAGAGGGAGAGAGTTTTTGTGGTTGTTTTTTGGTTGCTTCTTGGTTGCTTCTTGGAAATAATGCAAGTGGTATCTTGTAATTGATCTTTATTCTCTAGTATATATCCTAGAATTTATTCTTGTTACCAAATCCTTGGACAAATCTAGCTAGCATGTGGTAGATTACAAGCTAGGCCACTTGTTTAGCTCTCTAGCTCACTATTTGGTAGCCTTAGTTGATCATCCTACACCTTAGCTCACTATTTTATAAAGTAACCATGGTTACTTTCCTACCATGGTTAGTTAGTGCATTATGTTTATTTAATCGTTTACGCGTTCGCTCGGTTGCTTAAACGTTTTCGTAATACTTTCTTGTAAATGGTTCTCGACGTAATTCCTTTCATATTTATTCCTTATGTTTTGAATTATCATACTTGGATATAAATCCGTAGGGTTTTAAATTCGTAATTATATTGTGATTCCTGTAATCCTCGATGATTCGTGAATATGGTCATTTTTCAAAGTTCATTTTCTTCGAAAACTAATAGCGTTTACATACACTCATTTGGTACGTATAATCATAATATCAACTTCGAATCTCATTTTCTCATGCACAACATAGTGTGGGCTAAAAAGTTTTTCCCGTCTGTCAGGATTACTATTCATTTAGCGTTTTACAAGGTTTCAAAAATTCAAGTTATTATATTACTATCCATAAAGGTCTGTTACCGATGTCAAAAATTTGGGTTCTTACAGTGGTTTCACAAGATGTACAATTGACAAAAATCTCTTTTATAAATATCATGGTAAAGACTTGTTATTAGTACAGATATGTTGATGGTATCATTTTTGGTTCTACTAATGATAAACTTTGTGAGAGATTTGCAAAGTTAATGCAGTCTAGATATCAAATGAGTATGATGGGATAATTGAGTTATTTTCGGGGGTTACAAGTAAAACAGACTGATTAAGGGATCTTCATAAGTCAATCCAAATACACCAGGAATTTGCTCAAAAGATTTGGAATGCAAGACAATTCAACTGCATCAACTCCCATGACCACTGCAACCAAGTTAGATTTAAATACTGGTTCATCAGTAGATATAACTAACTACAGAGGTATGATTGGCTCACTCCTATATTTTCCTGCTAGTAGACCTGATATCATGTATGATACCTGTCTCTGTGCAAGGTTCCAAGTTGATCCAAGGGAACCTCATCTATTAGCTGTGAAAAGAATTTTTAAATATCTCAAAGGCACCATGAATCTTGGATTATGGTATCCTAGGGATTCAGATTTTAAGCTAATTGGATATTCAGATGCTGATTTTGCAGGATGCAAAATAGAAAGGAAAAGCACTTCTGGAAGCTGCCAATTTCTTGGTGGCAGATTGGTTTCTTGGTTTAGCAAGAAACAAAAGTCCATTTCCACATCAACTGTAGAAGCTGAATATATTGCTGCAGGAAGTTGTTGTGCTCAAATTCTATGGATGATGAATCAGTTTCTGGATTATGGGTTAGACTATTCTGCTATTCCTATATATTGTGATAATTAAAGTGCTCTATTGCAATGACACAAAATCCAGTACAACATTCGATGACTAAACACATCAGCATTATGTACCATTTCATAAGGGAACATGTGGAAGAAGATACAGTGGAATTGGTCTTTGTTCCAACAGATCAGCAATTAGCAGATATATTCACCAAGCCTCTCTGTGAAGCTACCTTCACAAGATTGGTAAATAAATTGAGAATGATATCAGGACATTTCTCAAACTCTGATAATTAAGGAATAACTACTGATAGTTAGAGTATGGTATCTTAGTATTATGTATCAGTACTTGTTAAATATTGATTATAGTTTTAAAATTCTGATGCCATGAAAGCATGATATTATCTTCTATTAATCCTAGTCAGTAGTTGCATGTTAAACTCTGATTATATGTATAAGCTCTGATGTTGGTCAAACTTGTTTTGACTGGTAAATACTGAAAGTAGTTGTTAAATTCTGATATTGGTCAAACTTGTGTTGACTGATAAATCCTGATAGTTGTTGATTAAATACTGATAATGGTCATACTCCGATTATCTATTATATTCTGATGATAATTTTTGAATTTATTCAAATATTATTTTAATCAGTATTTTAATTACGGGGTTGAAGTTATTTGCAAGTGGGTAATGTTTGCATGTTTATAGTTGTTTACATAATGGCGTGAGGATATGAAAAATGTTCAGTTGATACAAAACTTTATGCTCGGGAACTGTGCACGCAGTAACACACGTTCACGTGATTATTTTTATAGTCAATCGTATACTGCCACGTGTCCCACTAAACTGAAATGTTCCGAATTAGTGGAGTGATGTGGTATACAAAATCATTTCTTGATTTCAATTAACACTCTACTTATCTCTAATATTTTTCTCTCTGCTACTTTACATTCTCTCACCCGTAAACTCTGAAACCCTAAGTTTTGTTCATTTTTTTTTTCAAATTAACCATGACTTTACCTGTTGCTTCAAAACCATTTGATTATGGTGGTTCAAAGTTTGTGACTAACAACTATTATTGTTAGAAATATGTTGTGAACTTGATGTTAAGTTAAATAAAACACCTTAGTAGATTTGACTTAGTGAAATTGTAGCTCTCGACGGATGATCTAATATAGTCCCGGCGGATGACAATTTGACATCCATCGAGAGTGTAGCTTATGTAACAAATAAGTAATGTAGCACATTTCTGCAAACAACATGTTTTAGTCTAGTAGATTGTGTAGGATTCTCTAAGTCATGATGACTACTAGATTGATATGCAGAATAGGTTGACTAATTGTAAATATGAGATGTCTTGTAATTATGTATAAGTAAAATAGAGTCAAGTGACAGATAGACTTCCGACGGATGATTTACAAGGCTCCCGACGGATGATCAACATATTCCCGACCGATGCTCAACTTACTCCCGACGGATGATCATATTCAAAATAGCTGTTGATAGTGACAACACAGTCACATGCATCGGGTATTTGTAAAAGGAATGTGGCAGCCTGTTAAGCAGGATTTTAAGAACAAAGAAGCATTACCATTTCCATCCTAATGTGAAGATATTCAAAGATACTGGAATAGAGTAATGAAGTAGCATAGAGTTAGACTAGATATAGTTTTGTTCTATTATCTTGTCTTACTATCATGTAACTTGGTGATATATAAACCAAGTGTAGCAAGTAGAACATTTTACTAATTAAGCTTATTTTTCAGAGAAACATATCAAGCTGTATTCTGTAAGAATTTCTCTGTAGTTTTGTTTGTTCAACTTGTAAAGCAGTTGTGAGCTATTCAAAGCTTCACAGATTTCTCAATCTAATATATATATATATATATATCTGGTGGATACTTTCAAATCCACCAGAAAGTTTTAAAGCCTGTGCTTTATTACTTAGTGTTTTGATTTCTATTACTCTTTTATTCCGCACAATTGCAAATCAAACACTGTTATATATATATATATATATATATATATATTAGGTTAGAACATTTTTAAAATCTCAAAAAATAGCAAGAATTACATTCAACCCCCCTTCTGTAATTCTTGTTGTATTGTTAGGGAATAACAATTGGTATCAGAGCAAGCTCTTGAAGAACAAAGAGTATAAAGATCACAATAAACAACAAGATGAACAAGAAGGATGTCGGAGTTCAAATTCAATTTCTGGACAAAGACAACTATCACCACTGGAAGGTGAAGATGCACCTACATCTTCTTTCCCAAGATGAGGCCTATGTGGACTACATAGAGAGAGGTCCTCATGTACCTAAGAGAGCTGCAACTGGCAATGAACCATCTGTTCCAAAACCTAGGCATGAATGGTCAGATCCTGATATTGAACAAGTCAGGAAGGATAAGAAGGCCATGAACATATTATTCAATGGTGTTGATGGTGATATGTTTGATAACA
Source organism: Apium graveolens (assembly GCF_009905375.1). Taxonomy (NCBI): domain Eukaryota; kingdom Viridiplantae; phylum Streptophyta; class Magnoliopsida; order Apiales; family Apiaceae; genus Apium; species Apium graveolens. Next base: position 250,815,398 of record NC_133648.1, on the reverse strand, counting down.
TCATTAACTGTAAAACAACCAAAGAGGTTTGGGACACAATACATATGAGCATTATGAGCATTTCCACTGTGAAGAAAGTGAGTCACTCACTGATATATTTAGTAGATTTCAAAAGCTACTAAATGCTCTGAAGCTGCATGGAAGAGTCTATTAAACAAAAGACTCTAACCTCAAGTTCCTTAGATCTCTCCCAAAGGAGTGGAAGCCAATGACAGTCTCATTGAGAAATTCACAGGATTACAAGGAGTTCACCTTGGAAAGACTATATGGCATCCTGAAAACCTATGAGCTTGAAATAGAGCAAGATGAAAGGATGAAGAAAGGAAGGAAGAAAGGAGGGTCCATAGAACTGGTTGTTGAGTTAGAGAAGGAGAAAGAGATGAAGATGGAAGCTGTTGAGTCTACATCAAAGGTCTGTGAAAGCAAGGGTAAAGGGCTGGTAGCTGAGAGTGAAGATCAGTGGAGCCAAGATGACATGGATGATATTGATGAGCATCTAGCATTTTTATCCAGAAGATTTGCCAAGCTCAAATTCAAGAAGAATTTTGGAGTAGCCAAGCCAAACAAAAACATGGTTGATAAATCTAAATTCAAGTGTTTCAAATGTGGCTTGGCATGTCATTTTTCTAGTGAGTGTAGAAAGTCTGATTCCAGCAAAAAGAAGTTTGAGCCTGTTGATTATAAGCAGAAATACTTTGAGTTGCTCAAGCAAAAGAAAAGGGCTTTCATAACACAAGAAAATGACTGGGCTGCAAAAGGATTGGATGAAGATGAAGAAACAAGCTATGTCAATCTAGCCCTAATGGCCAAATCAGATGAAACAGAGACCAGTTCTTCAAGCAATCAGGTAATCACCACTAACTTAGCATATTTATTTAAAGCTGAGTGTAATGATGCAATACATGACATGTCTATAGAATTATATCACCTGTGTGTTACTCTTAAGTCTCTCACTAAGGAAAATGCTAAAATTAAAGAAAACAATTTGTTTTTAAGTGAGAGGAATAATGTGCTAAAGTCTCAATTTATTGAATCAGAAAAATTGAGAATTGAGTGTAAAACTGCTAAGGATGAATTAACTGAGTCCTTGAAGAAAGAAGAGATTTTAAGGAAACAGCTTGAGAGAGAACATGAAGTAATTAAAGCATGGAAATCATCTAGAGATGTTCATGCTCAAATTACTAAAGTTCAAGGTATGGAATCTTTTTGTGATGCAACCTGGAAAAAGAGCAAAGAGAAGCTTGATTCCAATCTGGTTGAAGGACTCTTTACAATGGATGATAAAAATCATCCGTCGGATAAATAAAAGGATTATCCGTCGAGAGACAAGGAGCCACATCTGTCGGCTGTGAGTAAACCAGTTAGTAAAGCTAAGTTAGTTAAATTGAATGAGAAATATGGATCAATTTTTAAAAACTTTGTTCCAGGAGAATCAAGTCAAGTTAGAAAAGAAAAAAAGGTAATGTTGGTCATATGTCTATCAAGCAATTGAATGACAACTTCAAAAGATTGAGGTTAAAACAGAAGCCCAAAAGGAAAAATAATAGAAATGGGAAGGTAGGGATTAACAAACATAACAACTACACACCTGATAAATATGCTCTAAGAAAAATCTGTGTTAAGTGTGGTAGTGTTAATCACTTGTCTATTAATTGCAAGATTGTTATGCCTACTCCCATAACTGCACCTTCTTATTATCCCAACATGATTGTCATGCCTGCAATGGCTATGAATGCTATGCCTGCTCAGAATATGAATGCACAATTTGCTAATATGCAATTTGCACCTAATCCTTATTATACTGCATTTAGTATGCCACAAATGCCATTTAGAATGCCTTATGGAATAACATGTTTACAAATAGCATGCCTTTTCATGTAAACCAAAATGTGCATGATAATTTTGTTTTAAGACTGGCTTCAAAGGTCCAACTCAAATAACTAAGGATGAATCTGAGATCCCCAAGTCAAATGAGATCAAACCTAAGAAACTAAAGAAAAACTCTAACAAGACAGGACCCAAGGAAACTTGGGTACCAAAATTAACTTGATTTGATTTTGATGTGTACAAGAAAACAGAAAGAATCTTTGGTATCTAGACAGTGGTTGCTCAGGGCATATGACTGGAGATTCTACCCTGCTCATTGAGTTCAAGGAAAGAGCTGGCCCAAGTATTACTTTTGGAGATGACAACAAGGGTTATACTTTGGGATATGGCTTAAATTTCAAAGGATAATGTCATTATTGAAGAGGTTGCCTTAGTGGATGGACTCAAGCACAATTTGTTGAGTATCATCCAGCTTTGTGATAAGGGCAATTCTGTTACTTTCAATTCAGAAGCCTGTGTTGTGACCAATAAAAAGAGCAACAAAGTGGTTCTCACTGGAGTGAGAAAAGGAAATGTGTACCTAGCTGATTTCAACTCATTAAATGCAGACTCAATAAATTATCTTCTCCGTAAAGCAAGTCAAGATGAAAGTTGGCTATGGCACAAGAAGCTGTCTCATCTAAACTACAAGACCATGAATGAGCTAGTCAAGAAAGAGTTGGTCAGAGGTATCCCTCAAGTGGATTTTACTAAGAATGGATTGTGTGATGCCTGCCAGAAAGGAAAGCATATTAAAGCATCATTCAGAAAGAAGCTTGATTCAACAATTGAAGAACCTTTGCCACTGTTGCACATGGATTTGTTTGGACCAGTCAATGTGTTGTCCATCTCAGGGAAAAGATATTGCCTAGTAATTGTTGATGATCTCTCAAAGTTCTCTTGGACATGTTTTATAAAGTCCAAAGATAAAGCTAGTGAAATCATCATTAATCACATAAGGCAAGTCAACAATCATCCTAATTTTAAAGTAAGAAGAATCAGGAGTGATAATGGAACTGAGTTCAAGAATTCTGTGATGAGATCATTTTGTGAAGAGAATGAGATTATGCATGAGTTTTCTGCAGCTAGAACTCCGTAACAAAATGGAGTGGTGGAAAGGAAAAACAAATCTCTTATTAAAGCTGCAAGAACAATGCTAGAAGAATCAAAGTTACTAACATACTTCTGGGCTGAAGTTGTGAATACTACATGCTACATTCAGAATATCTCTTTGGTTAATCAAGCAAAATGCATGACACCCTACCAATTTTTCAAGAATAGGAAGCCAACTCTAAATTTCTTACATGTCTTTGACTGTAAATGCTACATTCTAAGAAATCAAACTGATCAACATGGAAAGTTTGATGCCAAAGCAGATGAAGAAATCTTTGTTGGATATGCTGTTGGAAATGCATATAGAGTCTACAATCTAAGAACCAATATTGTTATGGAATCAGTACATGTTGTGTTTGATGATAAAAAGATTGAAGGACTGCAAGATGGAGATTTTCATGAAAGCCTCAAATTCGATAATGTTGAGATGGTTAGTGATGATAGTGATGATGAAAGTGATCAAGAAACTGTGGCTAACGACAACACAGAAAAATCTACACCTAGTGAAGCACATAACTCACCATCCGTCGAGTTACAAAATACTTCATCCGTCGGTAGACAATCAGCCTCATCCGTCGGAACAATAAGAGAAGCTGAGAGTCAAGACAAATCACTTACAGAAAGAACCCATCTTTAAGTCAAAGATCCACAAACTCAGGGGGAGTTTCTTTTAATCAAAATTCAGTCATACATCAAGACAATAATGAGGCCTCTTCATCAGGAGCTAATCTACCACAACAGAGAAAATGGACTAGAGATCACCCTTTTGAACTCATTATTGGTGATGCATCTTCTAGAGTTTAAACAAGGAAAACAACTCAAGAAGAATGTCTGTATAACAGCTTTCTCTCTAAGGAGGAACCAAAGAAGGTAGAAGAAGCTCTGTTGGATCCTGATTGGGTTTTAGCTATGCAGGAAGAGCTAAACCAATTTAAAAGGAACAAGGTATAGAAGCTGGTACCCAAGCCTAAGGGAAAGAATCCAATTAACACCAAGTGGGTATTCAGAAATAAGATGGATGAAAATGGCATAGTTATCAGGAACAAAGCTAAATTGGTTTCTAAGGGCTACTATCAATAAGAAGGAATAGATTTTGATGAAACCTTTGCTCCTGTTGCAAGACTTGAAGCCATCATAATTTTCCTAGCCTATGCAGCCCATTCCAATTTCAAAGTCTATCAAATAGATGTAAAAAGTGCCTTTCTGAATGGAGATTTGGAGGAGGAAGTCTATGTTAGTCATCCTCCTGGTTTTAAAGATCCAAATTTTCCAGAATATCTCTACCATCTTTTGAAAACACTTTATGGATTGAAGCAAGCACCTAGAGCCTGGTATGACACTTTATCAAAGTTCTTCTTAGAAAATCACTTCACAAGAGGTACTGTTGATAAAACTTTATTCTTTAGAAACGTTAATGGCTCTAGTATACTTGTTCAAATTTATGTAGATGATATTATATTTGGCTCTACAGATGAAAAACTTTGCAAAAAGTTTGCCAAATTGATGCAAAGTAAGTATGAAATGAGCATGATGGGAGAACTAACTTACTTTCTTGGTTTACAAGTTAAGCAAGTTAGTGAAGGAATATTCATTAGTCAAACCAAATACATTTTTGATCTTTTAAAGAAGCTTGATCTAATGGATTGCACATCTGCAAAAACTCCCATGGCCACTGCAACTAAGCTTGAATTAAACACTACTGAAAAGTCTGTGGATATTTCAAGCTATAGAGGCATGGTTGGCTTACTTCTGTACTTAACAGCTAGTAGGCCAAATATAATGGTTGCTACTTGTCTTTGTGCTAGATTTCAGGCTAATCCCGGAGAATCTCACTTAGTATCTATTAAGAGAATTTTCAGATATCTCAAGGGAACACCAAAACTTGGCATTTGGTACCTTAGAGATTTTGGTTTTGATCTAACTGGTTATTCAGATGCAGATTATGCAGGTTGTAAAATAGATAGAAAAATTACAACAGGAACTTGTCAATTTCTAGGAAACAAGCTTGTGTCTTGGTTCAATAAAAAGCAAAATTCAGTTTCTACTTCTACAGCTGAAGCTGAATATATTGTTGCTGGTAGTTACTGTGCACAGATTTTATGGATGAAAAACCAACTGTTGGACTATGGTCTACAAGCGGAAAGAATTCCTATTTTCTGTGATAACATAAGTGCAATTGTCATCACTGAAAATCCAGTACAACATTCAAGAACAAAGCACATAGACATCAAGTACCACTTCATTAGGGAACATGTGATGAATGGTACTGTGGAACTTCATTTTGTTCCAAGTGAAAAGCAGCTTACAGATATCTATCTTTATCAAGCCACTTGATGAATCCACCTTCTCTAGGTTGGTAAGTGAGTTAGGTATGCTTAATTATTCTTAAATCTTTTCAGATAATTTTGCAAGTTGAAATGCAGCCAGAAACTTAATTGATTTTTCTATTTTAGATGAAATTTTGGCTAAGTCAAAATTTACATCTCAACTGATGCTCATTATCCATCGAGTTTGATCATCTGTCGGAATAGAATTTCTTAATAAAAATCAATTACTTCTCTGGATTATTTTATACCCGACGGATAACTGTTTATCCTCATCCGTCGAATTGCCTTCATCCTAGCCGTTAAAAATACTGAACATTATCCATCGGATATACTTACACTCAGTAAGTATGTCACGACGGATAATTGACAGAATTTTGACAGTTTATTTTATTTTAAACAGCTATTTTAGGCAATTTTGATTGGTTACTTTATTTTACTTTATTACTTTTGACAGTTTAGTTCTAAGATAGTATAAAAGCTAAATTCATTTTCATTCTTTTCTTTTATCTTTCTCTGCTGCAATTAACTACTCTCTTCTTCTTCAAAGCAAAACCCTCTCACTTTCTACAAGATATCTTACTCTAACAATGGCACCAGTAGTCAAAATCATGTCTCAGTCAGGATTTATCTATGAGAAGAACAATTTTGTGGCACTTGTGAACAAAGGGATTCCAGCATCTGGAGATTATCACAAAATGATGGATTTTGTGAAGGGATGTGTAATATATAAGTGATGATGTCAAATATCACAGAAGATAACAATATCATTAGTGTCCCTGATCAAATATGAAGCAAGTCAAATGGACATCTGATCTAAGGAGATTAATGAACTATTTTTTTTGGTAATCAGCTAAGCTTGGGGCCAACCCTAAGTAAGTTGTATTGTTATCTTAATTTGTATTTTGTACTTATAACATTTAAAGTCTGTAAAAATGTCAAAGGAGAGGACTGTAGTCTTTTTCTATAAACAGTATCAAGCCTAAGAATTTTATATGAAAGAAGATCAAGAAGATCATGCCTCAGAAGAATTATGAAGAAGCTTGGAGTTGAATAAATATGTTTTAGGAAAAATACTCTAAGTCAAGATCTCTACAAGTCATAGATTTATATTTATAGAGAAGTCACTCGAGAACTCCAAAATGGCTTATTGAGAAGTCAGGAAAGCTACTAGAGAACTCAGTGAGATGTCGACAAGTCAAGAAGACATGAAGGTTGGAGATATCGACAAGTCATTTCTTCACTAGAGGACTCAGAGTTATCGACAAGTTTACATTCATTAGAGAACTCTGAGTTATCGATAAGTCTAAGTCTACTAGAGAACTCAGAGATATCGATAAGTCAAAATTCACTAGAGAACTCAAAAACATCGACAAGTTAAATTTTGACTAAAGAACTCTGAGATATCGACAAGTTAAATTTGACTAGAGAACTCTGAGATATCGACAAATTAAGAAACTACTAGTGAACTAAGAGTTATCGATAAGTCAAAGTGAAGATGTGAATACCAGAGATCTCGACAAGCCTAAATTCTCTTATAGAGAACTGAAGACTTCTACAAGCCAAACTAAATATAGAGTACTAAAGATCTCGATAAGCCAATATACTTATCGAGATGTCAAGTGTTCTATAGACCTAAACTGGAGATCTCGAGGTACAATCTCAAAGTACAAAGTTGCAGATCAGTTCAATATCCAAGATAAACAATTAACAAACAATCCAACAGCTGGATTGACAAGTCTACAAAAAGCAGCTTGAAGAATATGCAAGATCAATGGTAAAGATTAACTGACAGAGGAAGATCAAAGTAAACACGGGATGCTAAAGATATGCTAAGCCAGAAATGGAAGATCTACTTTTCTATAAATAGAAATGACAAGTGACAGTTTAGAAAAACTAATAGCATGTCTTATTATACACTGTGTAAACCAACAGTTAACTAAGTTATAAAGTTAACACTAGTCCTTAGTCAGTTGTAACAATTTAGATCAAATTTCTTGTAACACTCTCAAGGAGAAGCTAAGCTCTTTATCAACAAAGAGCCTAGAAATTTTGTAGCAAAACAGTCTTAATTTTAATATAAAATTAAGTGAGTTTTGAAGATCTGTGTTCTTTATTTTCTGCAAGCTTAAATTCTGCATGAACACATTTCATTACAAGATTTAGTTTACTTTGTTCAACCATAAACATTCAAGAAAAGCAAAAAAACAGTAAAACACATTCACCCCTGTGTGTTATTCATTTCCTGACAGGATGCAAGCTTAATTATGTTATGCTAGAATCACCCACAATCTTCTGCGAAGTTGTGGAGGAGATGTGGACAACTTATGTTTATCAGGCCAATAACAAAACCATCACTCTCTCCATCAAAGGTAATGAACACTGCATTAACTGTGACCTTATCAAAGCATGCTTTAAAATTCCAGATAACACCACTACTACTCCACACACAGATGCTGATATAGTTAATTTGCTTAACTCCATGGGCTATGCACTTCCTACAACTAAATTAAGTGAGATTAGGAGGCTAGGTCTTAGGAAAGAATGGAGTTTCTTGTGTGATGTAGTTACCAACGTGTTTTCTGGTAAGATAAGTAACTTTTATTCTGTCAATACCACTATGCTTAACATGCTTTACATGCTTCTTACTAATAAGTACTTCAATTTCAGTGATAATGTTATGTTTGAGTTAGAATATAAGTTAGGAGAGGTTAATAAGAGATCTAAACATATCTATTAAGCTAGATTCCTTATGATTATTGTTAACCATATATGTAAAGATCTTGTAATTGAGAACCCAACCAACAAATTAGATTGTTGGGTTCAAGAAAGAAGGGTCATTGCAGGCTTAAATAGAGCTGATCACCACAAGGAGGTGCCCTTGGTTTATTTTCCAATCATGGAGGGCCCTCAGGTAAGTGAGGTAAGCACCACTGTCTCTACTATTCCAACCTCATAAATTTCTTTACCTTTGAGTGTAGCAATGGAATATGTATCAATGACCCAACAGATGCCTACTCAAGCTACCAAAACAAAATCTTCAAAATCCAAAACAAAAAAAAACCCCTCTGGTTTCTCTCAAAAGAAACCAGTTGCAAAATCTACCAAAACTAAAGAGGGGAGTATGAAGGGTAGTGAGATAGGTGAAGGACAGGGTGAACATCAAAGAAACCCCAAGGATAAGGATGGAGAGGCAAGTGTGCCTAAACCTAGCCACACCACAATTTCTCAACAAACTGTGGTGATTAATAAGGAAATCAGGTCACTTTTAGTTTCATCCTCCCAAAATGATGTCACTATTGAAACAAGCTCCCAACCAGGAGCACATGCCAAGAAGGAAAGAGACACAAGCTCACCCCAAACTTATGTCAGAAAGAAGAGATCTAAAACCATTGGGGATGTACAGGGAACACACACAGTACAAACTGAAGCTAAAGTCTCAGTTACTGCACCATCTCAAAGTCAATTTTATGTGGATCCAATAAATGTGGAGTCACAGCCAAAATCTTTAGTAATAGAAGCACCACAAACACTAAACTCTCCCACAAATTCTCTGGATGTGGATATGATCAACACATCAATTCCTGATTCCCCTTCTTTAACTCTGTTGGGGAAGCCAAAATCTAGTACAAGTGAGCATCATCTTTTGGATGATTTGTTGGCTCACTTGCCAATTCTTTCAGGAACTATTGAGACATCTTTGCCCAAATTTTCATCAATCTGCACAGATTCTAAAATAGTATCCACTCCAAACTCATTCATTTCTTCTATTCCGATGGATATTGTTCATCCGTCAGTTAGTGATTGTATCCCGACGGATGTGCCTAACAGCAGTCATCCGTCGGCTAGCCTAACTACTATCCCGATGGATGTTCCTCACCCGTCGGTACTCTCTACACACACTGAAATTTCAACAATTGTTATAAGTGTGGATGAGTTAGTAGTTGTACAATTACTCTTAGGACTAAGGGAAGGGAGTGAAATGAGTGAGAGGCTGGGTTACTTCCAGGAAATGGGAGAGGAAAGGAGTGAACTCATGCAGGCTATTTCTTCCAACCTGGAAAAAGAGAGTGAGAGGAGTTCCACCTTAGAAGGTGAAGGTGAGGGTGTGAGGGTGGTGAGCCAAGGGGAGCCCTTGATGCAAGAACATAGAGAAAATGAGAGAAATGCAGGTACAGGAGAAATAAGGATGGACATCATTGTTAGTGAGTCAATGAATGTCAAGGATGCAGACAGAGATAAACTATTTCAGCATGATCAAGCTGTCATAGATTCCGTCTCTTTGGATGCTGAGACATTTACTCATCCTGTTCCAGCATATCAACTTTTGGCTGAACAAAGCAATGAGAATGCGGAAAAGATGCTAAACTTGGTGCATACAACTGAATCACAGCCATGCCACCTAAAGCCGGTGATGATGTTGACTATGGTACTGGTGAGTCTGAAGACTTCTTTGGAGATGAGGATGGTGATGGAGAAGAGTTCATGGACATAGGGGAGAAGCAGGCCTTAGCTCTAGATCAAACATTCCTCCTTGTGTGTTTTCTAAGGAGTGTGATGAGCAGCATTTTAAAACAACTCTTTTCCATATCATTCAACAGACACACAATGCTCTTCAAGCCACTACCAATGCTAGCACCAAACAGCTTCTATAGGCACACCTCAATTCTCTACAACTACATCAAATCTAAGCCCTTCAACACAACCAAGATGTCACTTCAATCAAAACAAAGATTGACCAAGTCAAGAAGGATGTCTATGATAGATTGGATGCTAAATTTCCAGATACAACAGTGCTTGACATCAACAGACAGTTGAGGAAGAATTCTAATCTTGCAACTAAAGTGGATTCATTGGATACAAGACTGAGAGTTGTAGAAGCCTCTCTCAGAGCTATTCATCTTCATCAAGCACAACAAACTCAATTGCTCCAAAAGCTGGTGGCTGCACAAACTTCCACCTCCACTCTACTTAATGATAACAAAAAGGGGGAGAAAGATCCAAACATCCCAGTTAATCAAGGAGAGCCAACCAGTGAGGGGGAACATGTGATCAATGTTCAAATCAGTCAAGTAATAGTTCCATAAATTACTTTGCCAAAGCCACCAGTATTGGACAACATTGATCTGATCAAAATAGCAGCTGCTAAACTTAATTCAAAGACAAATCCCAAGATGCTTGATGTTGCAGCTGTTGAGAAGGAACTAGATGAAAAATGGAAGAAGATTGATGAAGATATTCAGAAGAAATTTGGTCAACTATAGAAACCAGACAAGACTTTTCATCACCATTCTCAAGTCAAACAAATCTCAGTGAATGAAATGAGTCTAGGTAGCTTGGAAAAAGGTTAAACTTCATGCATCAAATCTCCAAAAGCCAATCTGATTTTGAAGCCAAAAAGGAACTATCCAAAGTCATCAGACAAGAATCCCTTGGATCTCATATTTGAGACTCCAAAACCAGATAAAAAGAAGTTGTTGGCAAGGTCCATAAAATTTTACAAATATTCATCTGATTCAGTGCAAAAGAAGAGAATTGCCAAAATTTACAGGAATGGTAAGGAAATCTGTGTGGTCAAATGAAGAGAATTGCCAAAATTTATAGGAATGGTAAGGAAATTTTCAGTGTAATTATATATTACATCGATGTTGTGTATCGTAGGGCTATGAGACTGACTGAGGCCGTACTAGAGGCGCTACAGCAGGAGTTGGGTCCTGTGCCACCCGGATTTTGATTTCACCTGACAGTATGATGTTGTATCATATGTATTATTTGTAGATAGATGCAGCATAATATAGTATGACTGATTTGTATGCGTGTAGCCGCTAGTTTTGACTGGTAGTAGTAGCAGGATGACTGATATATTGTAGACCTTTTTGTATCAAGCACTGACACATGTAGCCGCTGTTATACCCATATATATATAAAATGAACCTTTCCATGTTTTCTTTTATTTTTCAGTCTTTTAAGCATTTACATTTATTTTACTGTTTACCGTTGCATTATTTTAAAATGTTGTTTTTATATACAACCATGTTGTATCATTTACTTTTCCAAAATTTTCAATTATTTCAAAATGATTTACTTAAATATTAAATTGTTTTTCTTTCCAATATCAACTGTTCAAATTATATTTTAATACCATAAAAATTGTTTCTTTATTTATATCACCTATGTAATAAATTGTTATTAAAAGAACCAATCATTTTATTATCCGAACTATGGCACATAAAAGAAAAGCAAGAACTGAGTCGTCTAATGGAAATACTGAGGGTCAGAACAATAACAATCTCATGGACCAAATGTTCCACCTCATGCAACAACAGATGATGATGATGCAGCAACAGATGCAGCAACAACAACAACAATTTCAACAATAAATGCTACAACAAGTCGTTCATCCAGAGCAACAAGCACCACCAGCAGCACCGGTAGTTACTTTCAAACAATTCCATGGATTCAATGGATCCGTAGCAGGGTAGCAGTGTTTGAGCTGACAACTTATCAGCCGTTGTTCGGAAGGCCATGATTATTGAAGGGGAGAGTGAAGCATCTCAGAAAAAGAAGGGACCAGGAAGTTTCCAGAACTGTTCCAACAGAAGGCCGGGATTTCAAGCCCGGGGAAATGTGAATTTTAGAAAGACAGAACAGGGCAATAAAAGGACGGGTAATCGACTCCCAGCCCCAAATCAGCAGAGACTTATCCGACCACCTATACCTGATTGCAGAACATGTGGTAAGAAGCATACTGGGATTTGCAATAAGCTAAATGTCATGTGCTTCATGTGTAAACAGAAGGGACACTACTCTGGAGAATGTCTGATGGGGATGGCAGAAGTCACTTGTTTCTAATACGGAAGAAAAGGACACATTGCCAAAAACTGTAGAGGAGCAGCAATAGCCGCCAGCATTCCAAGGGTTTTAACATTACCTCCACCACCGCCACAGAATCAGCCCAGGGCAAGGACTTTCAACATATCAATGAAAGAAGCTGTACAGAGTCCGAATGTGGTTGCAGGTACGCTTCTTGTGAATTCTGTAAATGCTCAAATATTGATTGATTCTGGAGCTACGAGGTCTTTTATTTTTGAAGACTTTATTCCTAAGATATATTGTGAGATTCAGTGGTTAGATGAGGTGTTAGTCATAAAGCTAGGAGAATTTGATGTTACTTTAGGAATGGATTGGTTAGCTAGTAATAATGCTCAGATCGATTGCGCAAATAAGTAAAACTACGAACTGAAGAAAATACAACAGTAACATTCAAAGGTGAAAAGTAGAAGCGGAGATTCTTAACAATAATGCAAACGAAGCGATTGCTACGTCAATGATATCAAGCTTATTTAGCCTATGTGTTGGATACGGAAAAACAAAGCCCCAAGATTAAAGATATTCTTGTAGTTTGTGAGTTTCCCCATGTCTTTCCAGATGAACTTCCAGGATTACCTCCGGATCGAGAAATCGAGTTCACTATTGATTTGGCACCAGGGACAGAACCAATTTCAAAATCTCTGTACCGAATGACGCCTGTTGAAATGAAAGAATTAGCAAAGCAATTGCAAGATCTTATCGACAAAGGAATTATAAGGCCCAGTGTATCCCCATGGGGTGCACCAGTGTTGTTCGTGAAGAAGAAGGACGGTAACATGCGACTATATATCGATTATCGTGAGCTAAACAAGTTAACTATCAAGAACAAATATCATTTACCCCGAATTGATGACTTACTTGATCAACTGAAAGGAGCGACATGGTTTTCAAAGATTGATTTGAGATCGGGTTATCACCAATTGAAGATCAAGGCAGAAGATATTCCAAAGACTGCGTTCCAAACGAGATATGGACATTACGAATTTCTAGTGATGGCGTTAGGACTAAACAATGCACCAGCAGCATTCATGGATTTGATAAACCGAGTATTCAAGAAGTATCTGGATAAGTTTATCATTGAATATATTGATGACATTTTGATCTATTCGAAGACTGAAGACGAGCATGTAGAGCACCTGAGAGTGACATTGGAAATATTGAGGAAGGAACAACTTTATGCGAAATTTTCAAAATGCGAATTCTGGTTGAAGGAAGTGCAATTTCTAGGACACGTCATCAGTGTTGAAGGAATTCAAGTCGATTCAGTGAAGATTGAAACTATTTTAAACTGGGAGAGACCGAAGACTCCAACGGAAGTCAGAAGTTTCTTAGGATTAGCAGGTTATTATAGAAGATTTGTTAAAGATTTTGCAAAGATAGCCACACCATTGACTAAGTTGACCCGGAAGAATTAAAAATTTGAATAGAATGAGAAATGCGAAGAAAGTTTCCAAGAATTAAAGAATCGATTGGTAACCGCACTTGTACTTGTTTTACTTGACGATCAAGGAGATTTTGTCATTTACAGCGACGCTTCTTATCGAGGACTTGGATGTGTTTTGATGCAACATGGCAACGTAATCGCATATGCTTCTAGATAATTAAAGCCTCATGAGCAGAAATATCCGACGCATGATCTAGAATTAGCAGCAATTGTATTCGCACTAAAACTCTGGAGACATTATCTTTATGGTGAAAGGTGTAAAATTTACACGGATCATAAAAGTCTGAAGTATATTTTCACGCAGAAAGAACTCAACATGCGACAACGACGTTGGCTAGAGCTCATCAAAGATTACGACGTCTCAATTAATTATCATCCAGGCAAAGCTAATGTAGTAGCAGATGCATTGAGTCGAAAGGAAAGATTGAACTTGTTAACATCTTCAGAAAGACTTAATCAAAGAATTCGATAAATTGGAAATTGAAGTTCGTACTCCAGAAAGCTCCACTGAAATGATGTATGCCATGACTTTTCATCCAAAATTATTGGAAAAGATAAGAAGGTGTCAAGAAGAAGTAATGAATCACGAAATTGACAATTTGTCAGGAGAAGAAATTACCGGCCAAAAAGATGACAAGGGAAATTTTCGAGTTGCTTCAAGAATCTGGATACCTAACGAACCGGAATTAAAAGCGGAAATTTTGCAAGACGCTCATAACTCAAGATATTCAATTCATCCCGGAAGCACCAAGATGTATAGAGATCTAAAGGAAAATTTTTGGTGGCCAGATATGAAGAAAGAGATGTCAGTAAGTGTTATAGGTGCCAAAGAGTCAAAGCTGAACATCATCGCTCGAGCGGATTACTACAACCACTAGATATCCCCGAATGGATATGGGAGCACTTAGCAATGGATTTCGTAGTGGAACTACTAAGGACCAGGGCAAATCATGATGCGATTTGGGTTATTATCGACAGATTAACAAAGTCGGCACATTTCCTTCCAATTAACGAAAAGTTTTCGCTTGACAAATTAATACATTTATATCTCAAGGAAATTGTGATGCTTCATGGAGTACTAGTGTCTATAGTATCGGATCGAGATACCCATTTTAATTCGAGATTTTGGAGATAATTTCAGGAATGTCTAGGAACCAAATTAAACATGAGCACTGCTTATCATCCACAAACGGACGGGCAAAGTGAAAGGACTATTCGGACAATTGAAGATATGTTACGTGTATGCGCAATAGATTTTGAAGGCAACTGGGATGAGCACTTACCACTAGTAGAATTCTCTTACAACAACAGTTATCATGCAAGTATCGGGATGCCACCTTATGAAGCTTTATATGGAAGAAAATGCAGATCACCTACATGTTGGGATGAAGTTGGAGAGCGCAAGATTCTAGGTCCAGAACTGATTCAGCAAACCAGGGAAAAAGTAGAACTTATTCGTAAGCGACTCGAAGAAGCACAGAATCGACAGCGTAAATACGCAGATCCAGCCAGAAGGAATGTGGACTATCAGGAAGGAGAGCATGTACGGATAAAAGTCTCAATATGGAAGGGATTGACTAGGTTTGGCAATAAGGGCAAGCTAAAGCCTCGTTACATTGGTCCATTTAAAATTATGAAGAGAGTTAGAAAAGTTGCATACGAATTAGCTTTACCATCCCATATGCAGCATATTCATAATATATTTCATGTGTCCATGCTTAAGAAGTATAACCCTGATACAAGACATGTAATAGAGTATGAACCGATAGAACTTCAGGCAGATTTGTCGTATATAGAGCAGCCGGTAAGAATTTTAGATCGGCAAGAGAGAGTATTAAAAAATAATTATGTACCATTAGTGAGAGTTTTGTGGAGAAACCCAGTGGTTGAAGAATCAACCTGGGAGCTTGAGAGTGATATGTTAAAAAAGTACCCTCAATTATTTTCATAGCGTGATTCTGAGGACAGAATCCTATTCAGGGGGGAGAATGTAACGACCGAGCAAATTACGCTTGTATTATATTCTAATAAAGATAATTTATGTGTGTTATATGATTGAGTGTGTTCAGTCGTAAAACCCTAACTGCTATGTGCTACGTGTTGTTTGTTTCGATCGGAATGTGTTTCGGGTATTTATTGAATATTTTATTATAAGTTATAGGTTTTATATCAAAACTCGTACAGCTAAAACAGTGTTTTAAAAGCCCGTATTTCAAACAAAATTATTGGCCCTATTTTTCCAAGAACGGCCTATACCATATCGTTATTCTGAACCCCTAGACGTTTTTCAAATTTACCTTTTTCGCAAAAACGACTTTTCCGGACCCCTACGGGAGTCAAAAACCCCACAAAAATCACATTTTTATTTTTATATGATCATGAAATTATCAAATATCATTTTTCTTTGCATTTTTGTAATATTCACAATTTTTGGGAATTTTCGGCATTTATTTTGTATTTATTGGATAATTAAAAATTCATTATTAATACCCAAAAATTATAGAAATTGGGGCCAAATATTTTTATTAGATGTGTAATTAGCCCCCCAATTTTTTTAGGGGTATTATTTTCATAAGTATAAATACATGTTTTATTATTAATTAATTAGTTAATTATTATTAAAAATCAGAAAAAAATCAAGAAAATTTGTGTGGGTGAAGAAGAGGGCAGAGATTAATCCATTGATTTGAAGGTGATTCTGTTATCCGATTTGATCATGTGAGTAACCAAAATGATCCTCTTGATCTCTACTTTTTATTCATATAATCAATTTCATGTTTCAGTCATGTGATTTTCAATTTGTTTTTCTAGGATTTATGCTAGAATTAGGGGTTTATGATTCAGGAATTGTTTGATGATTTTGATGAATTGTATGGTTTATTCATAGTTCTAGGAATGAATTGGCGTAGTAAATTGATCCGTATGACCCCAGGAGGGTATTGTTCGAGTTCTTGGTTTTTAGTAAAGTTCGAAATCGTTTTTATTAATTTGTAGATGTTTTTGATTGTTGTGGACTGTTGGGATAGATTAAGGAACTCTGTAGCTTTGATTTGGCATCAGTTTTGTGAAATATGGTTAACGTTTTGATGAGACTCGTGTTTTCGCCGGAGTTTCGCCGATTTTACTCTGTTTTCACCGGAGAAGGTGTAGGAATGGTCGATGGTTGCAAGGGACGGGATGGTTATGCTGTGAAGGGAGATTGGAGTGATTTTGCAGCAAAAACGGAACGAAACTGTGTTATTTTAGCTGTTTTTTGCCTCGCCGGAAACAGCCCGCCGGTGCCGGATTCTAGGAAGTCGGACGACTGTTCTTCATCGACCCGAGTCGACCCGGTTTCGACCCGGGAAATGACCCGGGTTTAATCCCCTCAACCCTGAATCCAATACTTGATTTGTGTTTCTGATTATTTAATTATTTACTTTTAATTTATAAAATTAGAAAACAGTTTAATAATTCTAAAAATCAATTGAAAACTAGTTTTAAATTCTGAAAATTATAATAATTATTTTATAAATTATTTTATTAATTTAGAAATTCAAAATTGATTATTTATTTATTTATTATTTAATAATTAAGTAATTAATTAATAAATAAGATTAAAAATATATCGAATAATACGATTAATAATTCGATAACCGAGCAAATAATACAAGTAACTCGTATTTATACGAGTGGTTGATTGATAAGTTGGACTATTATTCGAGCGATAGTTTATTTATCCGAAGAGTGTCGTAATAGTTATTCGTATCGAATAATTATTCGTAAATGATCGATTTAATCGTATAATTGGTAATAATTATTATACCCAACTTTCTTTATCAATTACACCTTGATAATTCTTGTTCATATACACTGATACACAATTATTGATTCTTGTTTCTATTTCATTTTGATTCTTGATTTCTCCCAATTTATTGAATCCTATATTTATATTTCAATACTTTTACCCTTGTTATATATACTCTGATATGATGTTGGGATACATCTCAAGCATACCGATTGTTCTGGATGTTAAGCCATGGACTGGATTATTACGATACGGGCCGGGTATTAACCGGACCCTTGATTATGAGGCCATAGTTGACTGGGTACCCCTTATGTTGGTTGGGTCTATGCAGTTGGGTACAGATCCGCAATGTATCCTGACTGATCAGCAGGTTATAGTGCATATGTTGGTTCTTGTTTCCAGTCTTGTTCATTTGGCACTCTCCAGTAATGGCAAGTTAATATTCCTTACAGAAACAGATGGTTGTTCAAACCAGCAGATTATCAGTTCATTTATTCTTCTCTCTTTACACTATATATATATTATTGCAGGCTTGTTGAGCAATTTTGGCTCACCCCCTTTTATTGTTTTTCAAATTGTTTTTCAGTTAAGATTGAGAATGAAACCGATCAGAACCCGAGTAGTCAAAAAGCGAGTCAAGCAGCGGGACCCTCTTATACCAAAGGTGTTTGTCCCTATCCCAGAAGAGAGCTTTGAGTTGCCAGATCAGGTGTAGCAGGATAAGTAACAGTAATAGTTTCAAAAAAAGATGTTTAGTTTAAAATGTAATTAGAATAATGTTTTGTAGCAAAGAGAGTTCTTGAGACAGTTGTTTAGTTTGATTTGTAATAAACTTGGTTTGTCGTTCTTGTTTTCAATCCTTAACCTTGAAAAGATCCTGAGTAGTAGTAGTTCGGGGTAATTATTTTATTTATATTCTGCTTGTACATGTTTAGTGAGTAGTTAATGTTAATAATGCCCCAAATCTATCCCCCGGATTTGGAGGGTGTTATACAAGAGGCCAATAATATCACTCCTAAAATAGGAGGGTTAAATCACATCTAGATCATTCATATTTATTATACGATTCATAATATAACCAATGTCCACTTTTATCATTATCCGGTCAAGGATAACTTTTAATGGAATTAATGTATTTTAATTCTCGTATAGAAATATAATGACTTCAGGTCTAAGGACCATTACATCATCATCACTGTGAGAATTACTTATGACACAACAAACATGTAGAATCTCACATCGAGTCTGTCTAGCACCATGTATATTTACATCTGGCTGTGTTTTTTTACTTTAGTATCACTATACCTATGATCAATAAGATGTGATCATCAGTCAACAAACACATCAATCTTAATGTATTATTATTGTCCCTTAATAATAATACTTGACTAGGGACATTTATTAATCTAAAATTTATATCGTAGTAAATTAAGAATTAATAAATTATAAAAAGAATAATCGATAGAACATAAATATTAATAATCCAAATATCTTAAACTAAAACATCATAGTGTTGTCTCTAGGGTACAAACACTAACAATCTCCCACTTACACTAGAGCCAATCATCCATGTATCTAATACTCATGGAACTAGTATGACCATCATGCTTCTGCTGCGACAAAGCCTTAGTCAGTGGGTCTGCAACATAATCATTACTATGCACTTCACATTATATCTCCTTGATCATTAATCTCATTAATCAGGTGATATCGCCTAGGGACATGCCTAAACAGTCTCCTTGTCTGTTTCAAAAATATTAATATATTCGGCTTCTATTATAGAATCATCAATGTTCTTGCTATGGACTATTCCAACTAACATCACTTATATTTAGACAAAATACAAAATAAACATACACAGATAATCATCCTTATATGTCCAAAACTCAGGTTAAGAAACTAGTATCAGTGTAACCTTTTACAACCAGTTCCCTATCTTCTTCATTCACCAACAATAAATCTTTAGCCCTCTTTAAGTACTTAAGAAAATTCTTTAAAATTATCCAGTGACCCTCACTTGGATTAGACTGGTATCTTCTCGTCATGCTCAAAGCATACGAAACATCAGGATAAATACATATTATAGATCCAATTGCTAAAGCGTATGGAACTTTCTCAAACGGGCCTTATCATCTAATGATTTAGGGGGCAATTATCTTTTGAGGTCACTATCCCATGAGACATCGAAATATATGCTTTATTTGTCTCCTCCATCCTAAAATGATACAATATTTTATCAATGTATGTACTCCGACTAGGTCGATTAATCTCTTAAATCTATCTCTATAGATCTTGATCCCTAATATATAGGTAGCATCGCCTAAGTCTTTTATCGAGAAATTATTTCTCAACCAAGTCTTAACAGCCTGTAGAGAAGATATGTCATTCTATATCTGATATATGTCATCTACATATAATAATAGGAATGTCACATGGCTCCCACCAACCTTGTTGTAAACACACGGTTCATCTTCATTTTGAATAAAGCCAAACTCTTTGATTGTTCAACAAAATGAATATTCCATCTCCTTGAGGCTTGCTTCAATCTATAAATAAATATAAGCAAATTACAAACCATCTTAGCAAACTTTGGATTGACAAAACCCTCAGGTTGTGTCATATATACATCATCTTCAAGGCTCCCATATAAGAAAGCGGTTTTGACATCCATTTGCCAAATCTCATAGTCAAATTAAGCAACTATTGCTAGCAAAATCCTGATGGACTTGACCATAGCAACTGGTGAAAAAGTCTCATCATAATTTATACCATGAATATTTTTGAAACCTTTTGCCACTAGTTGCACCTTATAGGTCTATACTTTACCATCCATGTAAGTTTTTTTCTTGAAAACCCATTTGCACCCTATAGGTTTTATCCCATTGAGTGGATCAACTTAAGTCAATACTTTATTTTGATACATGGATTTCATCTCGGATTTCATGGCCTACAGCCATCTCTCGGAGTCTGGACTGTTCATAACATCTTGGTAGGTGAGAGGCTTATCATTATCCGTAAGCATCACATCACCATTCTGAGTCAAAAGAAATCCATAATTTCTCCCGGATTACTTTCAACATTTTGATGCACATCCTGATCTTATTTCAACTCTGGTTCAATGTTATCATGTGGTTCTCGATCTTCATCGAGATATATTATCCTCCCACTGATTTTCTTATAAAGTAGTTCTCCCTCAAGAAATACAGCGGCCCGAGCAACAAACACTTTGTTCACGGAAGGATTATAAAAAACTATACCTTAGTCTCACTTGGGTATCCCACAAAATAGCATCTATCTAATTTTGGTCCAAGCTTGTCAGAGGCTAAACGTTTTACAAACGTTTCACGTCCCCAAATTTTCATAAATGACATGTTATGTCGTTTATCAGTCTATATCTCATATGGAGTATTTTGAACCGCTATAGTCGAAACTTGGTTAAGTGTATATGCAGCCGTTTCTAGAGCATAACCCCAGAAACTGAATGGAAGATCCGCTTGACTCATCATCGATCGCACTATGTCCAACAAGGTACGATGTTTCCTCTCAGAATCTCTATTCCATTGAGGTTTTTCAGAAGGAGTAAGTTGTGATACAATATCACACTCTTTCAAGAAACTCTTGAATTTGAGGCTTAAGTATTCTCCTCTACGATCTAATCGTAAATTTTTTATACTTTTCCCTTGTTTGCTATTCTACTTCGGCCTTATATTCTTTGAACATTTCAAAAGAATCAGATTTATTCTTCATAAGAACCACATATCCATATCTATTGAAATCATCAGTAAATATTATGAAGTAGTATAAGCCACCCTTTGCTATTATACGCATTCGACCACATACATCATTATGTATAAGTCCTAATCGTTCGGTGGCCTTTTCACCTGATCAAGTAAAAGAAGCTTTAGTCATTTTGCCAATGAGACAAAGTTCGCATCTTCCATATGATTCAAAATCAAACTTCTCCAAGTATCCATCTATATGTAACTCAGAAATGTGTTTCTCAATAATATGGCTTAACGACAATGCTAGAGGTAATGTTTGATTTGAGTTAGGGATGACAAAATAATCCGATCCGACGGATTTCCGATCTGAAACCCAAAATTTTGGATTTACTGAACCCGATTTTTTGGATTTGGATATGGATTTAATTTTTAAACCCGAAAATTTTTGGATTTGGATTTGAATATTATGTATAACGATCTGAAACCCGATCCGAAATCCGAAACTCTATCCAAACCCGATCCAAACCCGAAATCCGAAAAAAACCCGAATTATTATATATATTAATTATATATATAATATTAGAATTTTATATATTACACATTATAATATTATAATATATATATATTAATATTATACATTATACATATTATTATATAATTTTTTAGAACATATATTTTTATATTTATGTTAAAAATTAACTAATTAAAAAGTTTGATTAAATATAATTATTTAATCATTTAAACGGGTGATAAGGTTTATAAGGTTAACAAAACATCTTTTAGTAATAAATCTAAAAAACTGGGTATTAATTCAGTTGATTTTATAAATATTAGCTATACATATAATAACATAATTAATGATGTGATGTAATGGTTGAAGATGATACGGTAAAACTTTTTCTCTGCAAGTCGCGTGTTCGATCCCAAACACTTGAAATATCAACAATTATACAAATTTTCAGATTTCAGATTCGGGTCCGGGTTTCGGGTTCGCGTATAAATATCCAATTCAAAAAATTTTGGGTTTCAGGTATACCCGAATTCGATCCGAAATCCGATGGATCGGATTCGGGTATTCATTTTTGTATATTTTTCGGGTTCGGGTTGTGTTCGGGTATGGATAAAATTTTCGGGTTTGGATATGGATTCTGCAATACCCGATCCGATCCGACCCGATTGCCATCCCTAATTTGAGTCACCTTAGAACATATAAATTATAACTAATTGTGCAATATTATAAGCCTAATCATTAAAATAGAATAAACAACTATTATTTATTTAATTAAAATGAAAACATTTCTTATCATAATAAAAAATTGATTTAATGTATCCGCTAAAGGCAGGCATATAATAACAATTTATCAAATTCTCAATCTCGCCTTATGGGAAAAATTAGGTATCGAGTTTCTTCAACTAGAGCAACAACTTTTGCTTTAATTCTAACCCGACCTGAAGCTTGACTATTGCTATAACACCCCCAAATCCGGGGTCGGGGATTCGGGTTGTCACGAGTTCCATTTCCCTTATCAATACTTAATCTTAACAGTCAACCAACTACTGCGTACTGTGACCCCACAATATACACACACACCACAAGTTATAGTCTCAGAGATGAATACCGAAAATAACACAAGTCATTTTATTCCACAATTATAAACCATTTCACCTTAAAAAGGGTTTCTGAATAATTTACATATTCCTTGCCATTATTACAATTCATAAATATACATAAGTCTGGTACATCAAAAGTTGAAAGCCTAGCCTATTGGTAGATCATACCTCAGCTACAACGGCATCAACGCCTACAGGAAACTGCGAAACGTTTTCTATCCGCTCGCGAATTGGGAGCTTGATCATGTTCATCTTGTCTATCTGTTGTTGTGTGATGAAAGAAGAAAGCAAGGGTGAGCAACAAGCCCACCGAAATAATATGTATAATAATTAACAATATATGAGCATTCTCATAGTACTCATGAAAGTCTTGGTCAAAATAAATGAACCAAGTTTAATATCTTAATGCGACGAAGTCACATAATATTCAGTATATATGTATATATACTTTTCAAAATCTTAGAATCCTCTTCCATGCATAATATACATAGAGTTCCAGTTTATAACTGTATAAAAATATCGTTTCAAGGTGATCTCATATATCTAACCTTGTCTCAATGTTTTTCTGAAAATCTTTGTCATGCATAAGATAATCATTAACTAGATATAAGTTGAAAAGATGAAGTTACAAGATACTCCAATATACTTATATCTTTTCCGAATACTACTTGAACTACCACCGTTCAAGGTATAATCCCTTTCAAAAGTTCATCACATAGATGAGACTACAAGATAAGATTTGAATAGATTCAATCTTTGAAATATCATTATAAATAATGAAGTTACGAGATACTTCATTAAGTCCCGATATATATATACACCTATATATATACACATTTCATACACTCCTTGAAAACCTCTGTTATGAAAATTATAAACAGAGTTGCAATATCCAATAAATTTGGAAAAGAGAAAACCTTGGCATAAACCTGATATCTTGCTGATCAGGCAAAGATACCAATAAGTAACCTTTTCTACTAGTAGATGGACGAATTCCCCACTGGTCATCACCCTGGCCGCATTAGGACCTATGTTGGACTGCCACTCAGCCACTTACGCATTGATGGACTCCCACTGAGCCACTTACACTTTCATGGACGCCCACTGAGCCCATGTTGCTTATGCCGACTCAAATAGATGGACTTACTTCCCGAACGTTGGGTAAGTAATCAATTCCTTTATCAAAATAGCAACCTCGTTGCGAATATAAAATACACCACAGAGCCGGATCCCTTAGATTTTTGAGCGAGTATTCAAGTCCCCTTCAAAAAGGAAGATCTTAAATTTGAAAACGATTTTTGGGATCCGCTCTAACCTTTAAAAATCATTTTGAAGACTCGAAAACATTTTTAAGAATGTTTGGAGTAATGCTGATTTAATGAAATATATCAGTCCCGATATATTAGAAAATAACTGAATATTATTATTTAAATAATATTCCCATAAAGGATAATCTCTATAAAAATAATTGAAGTAGAAGTTTTAAAACTCATACTTGAAATGAATAATAAATAACCAAAGATATACTTATACGAAAGTACGATCTTTATTTGAATAATCGAAAATAAGTTTGATTATCGAAACATTATTCTTTAATAAAATAAAGAATATTATTTAACAAAATAAGCGGAGTCATAAGTCCTCGAATGAATATTCAAAATAATATTCATTAAATAAAATAAACGGAGTCATAAGTCCTCGAATGAATATTCAAAAATAATATTCATTAAATAAAGTAAGCGGAGTCATAAGTCCTCGAATGAATATTCAAAATAATATTCATTAAATAAAATAAAGTTATCGAATAAACCTTATTCGATTAATAGTTTTGAAAACTATATCAATATATATATATTATACTCGGGAACATCGACTCCCGGTTTTAGAAAATGTTCGCCTTTGGGTCCCCTATACTAAGGGTATACGCAATTACTGCTTATCTCTAGCAAAGGTATTATGCAACTTATAAGCATTTGAATCAACAGTTAGATATCAATATTATGAAACAGGCATGCATATAAACCATATCAACATGCTCCAATATATCGCAAGATTTGCTAATAACAATCATGCATCTATCACAAGATAATGCATATACATATATACATCACCACAACAGTATAACGGGTAGAAAACTTGCCTGAGTGACTGGGGGTGATAAAAGGTTTGGGACGAGTCTGGTAACCTATAAACAACATATAAGTTGGAATTAAACCAAAGTCGCTTATGAATCTATACTTTAACCAATTAGACCCTAACGTTCGCTTTTGTGCTTAACGATTCACTTAAGTCGCTCGAGTACCCTCGGCTCCACCATTTTTAATAAATTAACCACTAGGAATTTTAAGGCGATTCTTTCGCGAGTACCCTACCAACTTCCTAATCCACTTTACATAATTATTTTATACCCCAATTAGTCCTTTAAGGTCCTTAACCAAGGTTTTAAAGTAAGGCGAGGGGTAAGGGTTCGGTCGCGAAATGCCGTTACTTAAAACGGTTGTTTTTCCTAAACCGTACATCGGATTCAAGCGAACCACATATCAAAATGAAGCTCGTAACATGATCTATCTAATCATGGCAATGGTCAAAACCTAACAGTGAGTTCTCAGGTCCTGATGTTAAGAACAAAAACAGTCTAAAGTAAATTGGGCATTACGATGGCTATGTTTACGCAATTACCAAATTTAAACCATTTCAATCAATTCACAATTCAACCCACAATCACCACTACAACCAAACTTCATCCACTCTTTACTACAACAGCCCCAACAACTCAATATTTCCAATTTATACTACTTCTCAATCATGAACTAAGAGCTTACTTAAGTTCATTAACTAATCATCAAGATTTACAACTCCAAAAACATTACAAAACCAACCAATCTCTAAATATTCAATAATCATGCCTCTCACGAACTATACTACTCATAATAAGCTCTTAACATTCAATAATAATGCTAGGTTAAGAGATTATACCTTCCTTGTGAGTAGGAGTAACTAATGAGCTTGAAACAACCTTGGAAAATCCTTACTAAAGCTTTATCTAAACAAAAACACAAGATCAAAATTTCAAGTTCTTGAAAACACTATTCACCCTCTACTAAAATGATTTGTTTGAGATAGAAAACCTTTGATTCAAGCACTCAAACTACTTGCTCTTCTTAGTTATGAAATATAGGATCCAAAGAAACAAACCTTATAATTTTCCATGGAGTATAGCTTGTGTTTTGAATTTCTAATTCACCATTTTGGTGAAAAAATCGAAGTGAAGAAGATGAAAAGGGGGGGAGAAGCTTGCTTTGTTTTATTGATCTTTGTGCATAAAAAGGATTGGTTGATATCCTTTGGTTTTGTTAATTAACCTTTTAACCATGGTAAATTTTGTGTGGTTTATAATCAACCAACACTTCCTTCCCTTTGATCATGCTTATGTCATCCTCCTATGTCATCTTCCCACACTTGTCCTCTTCTTGTTGGTGTGATGACATCATCATCACTAATCTGTTTGATTAGCTCCTAATTACTTGGCTAATGATCGCTGATCTGTTATACGGTTCGCTTAACTTTCGTTCTCGTTTTATCGTTTGAGGGATCATACCCGGGATCTTATTACTTGGATTTCCTTAACCTTTCTCAATACAATATATTCCTTTTATGATCCTCTCTTATACTCCTTGAATTTAAATCATTTTTATCCTGTTACCTTATACTCAGTTCTTTCTGTATCTGGTGGATTTTCGGGAAAAATCAAAGTGTTCGAATTAGGATTCTGACGATCTTTACATACACTTATATACCATATAGAGTACTAATAAGATCTCAGAATAACAATAATAGAACTGTGACGCCCTCAATCTCGGGGTTAGGAAATGAGGACTCACACACCTCTAATCTAATAATTAAATATGCATAAACCCCGATTAACTACTAACATGATCAACATGATAAAGTATGAGACAAGATCACAACTACCAATCATAAAATATAACTTACAAACCCAAAATATTATTAGATAACCAACATCGATTTCGGCTGGGAACCGACAGATAACCCATTGTATCTTTATACACTTCTTTCTAGGCGCGAGCTCACTCATGATTACCACTACCTACTCTGGCAACCGGAAGCCCTCAACACGGTAGGGACCACCAGGTACGCTCTTACGAGCAGTGCGCCTAAGCCTGGCCATCTTCTTGCTTAACTGCCATGGTTAGATTAAGACAAAACAAATGAGTATAAAACTCAACAAGTAACTATATAGCAGTTCTACAATATCAAATCACAATATGCTTTAACAAACTAGGGCATTCTACTCTATTTAATCTAGGTGGCAGATTTTCATCTTTTTGGGTTAAGGAAAGGTTTCTGAAGAATAGTATGGGGCTTTCAAGGAACAAGGCTCAAAGCAGGACGAAAGCCGACATTCATCACAAATCGTTGCAGGATCAAAATAGATCTTTTGATAGGGGAAAGCAACAGTATTTCAAGATATAGAATCAATCATATGATCAACAATTTCAAGAATCAGGGTTCTCGAGCTTTAAGCTCCACAATAACATAATCAACTCTTTTCAAGGCAATATAAACCATTTTCATTTTCAAAATCAATTTACTGAACAAAAGTTTCAGTTTCCTTTTAAATAATCAATTAGAACCCTTGATTGGATCACTTTATCTTTCCATTTCATTATATACGGGTGATCAGCCCGTATCGACCTCCATTCCGGTCTTTAAGGTACCAATCGGCATAATTTCAGCCTTAAGTTGGACTAGCCCCGCTAGCCCCTTACCATGACTGGACTAGTCCCACTAGCCTCTTACGTCCCAATCCAATCCATCAGGAATTCATTTGGAAAACCTTGAGTTGGAAAAACAATTAGGTTTTCTAAAATTCATTTTATCATTACCAAGCATTTGAAATCATTCAGACTTTTTCAAGTCAAAACTCATTCTTAATTCAGATTTTAAGGAAACAAAGTTCAGGGAGTGATTCAAAGATACGCAAGGAATAATTCATAAGAATTCTGTATCAAGGATAACAAAGCACTAAATTAGAAGGATCAGCATTGATTTAGGGATCAATAGGGTGATCAAGAGAAACAGGATATCATTAAACAGGGTTAACAAAGATAATTAAAAGGTTCAATATAATTCATGGCTTAATAGGTAACTTGAACAGAAAAGACAGATTATCAAAGGGTGAAATCAATAGGCTTATCAATAACAGGTTATCAAGAACAAGGGTACTTTAAATCAATATCAGGGTTTCATAAAATGAGGGTTTCATACTTAAACAGTTCAATACTCTACATGGTATGAACAACATTCTCTTTATAACCAATTACACAAGTAATCAGAGTTACTTGCCTGAATTTGCTTTCCTGAAGGTTGAACTACTGCCACCTAGTAAATCATTTCCTTTCCTAGCCTGAATGCCCTCACGCTCCGAATCTACAATAAAACCAAAATCTTAATCAGATTCTCAACTCTCGTTCCCGGAACGATCACTCTAAATAATAACTTGATTATATCTTTGATTCGAGTATACGAATATAGCTTATACATATAAGCACATAGCACATATCATATAGCATATCCCTTTCTCGTAGCTTTTATACCCTTATATACTTAACAATCAAAGCCTACTCGCTTAACCTTGGCTATTTCTCAAATCACACTAATATAACTCGTACGAGTACAAGATTTATTCGCAACCAAACATTTACGTCCATAACTATCACTTATATCTTTTTAAAATCATTCAACTTAGTTCCCTTTTTCCTTTGTTCCTTAATTCGAACCACATACTACAATTAAGCAAACAAATTCATAGATATTCATTTATACAC